>NW_023276807.1:100161500-100166501 GCF_003668045.3 Cricetulus griseus
CGGCGCCCGCCCGTGGCTCTGCGCTCCTATTGACATTCCGCTCGTGTCGCGTTCAGAATCCAATCTGCTTCGGCAGCGGGAGAAGGGGAGAGGGCGACTGCCCCGCTCTTGCCGGCTGCGGGGCTGCCCTCATCCTCTTCTGCGGCCCTGCGAGGGACCCCCACCCGTGCGCTGCCGAAGCGGCCGGGAGGCGGTGGCGACAACAAGTGGCCGGATTGGGAGGCTCAGTCGCGATAGCGAAGCCTGGAAGGGAAAAGCAGAGGCCGGAACCCAAGCCTCCCCCGACCCCCGTGCCTTTCGGGAATAGGGACCGCAGGCAGTTGGCTATTGAAGATCAGCGCAGCAGAAAGGGGCTGTGGTTCCCGGACTGAGTGTCCTGGGGCGCAGTGAGACCCCTGGGGCCTTCCTAGCTCTTTCTCTGCTGAGATTGGGGGCGGGGGTATGTTCAAGATTCCCCTCCCCCAGGCCTCTTGAGGCCCCATATGGAGTGAAGTCGGGGACTCAGCTGATGGGAGTCTTGGTCCCTTAGGATGTTTGTCGGCTGCTGGGGGAGGGGCTGATATCACCCACCCAGAATGGGCCTGTCTCCGATCCATGGAGTCGAGGGGTCTCAGCTCTAGGGTTTTATCTGGGCCCAGAGGGGTGCGTTGGAGGGACCGACACAGGAAAGGACAATAGTGGGAGATCAGGGGGAGCCATTAGGAAAGTCTTTCTTCAGTCCAGGCCTGGTCTGGGACAAAATTTGGGCCAGTAGACTGTAGAGAGAAAGAGAAAGCAACTACCATGCTCCCTGCACCACTGACCACCAGACACCTGCTTCCCACAGCCAGCGCCCGAGAACTCAGGTGCAGGAAAAACCATGGAGGGGGTCTCAGCCTCAACACAGGTGGGACAGATGGATGCTGTCCCTGACCTTAGCATTCACCAAGTGAAATCCAGGTCCTGTCCTGTCTGGACCGAAGCAGAGCCTCCTCCAGGTCGAGGGAAAGGGGGCCGTGATAGGGTCCAGGAGGGCACAGGGCACAAGCCAGTTTTCCTTTACTTTATTGCCTCTTATCCGGGGCCACTGCAGAAGCCTTTCCTCCCCATCCCTGGGACAGAGGCAACATGTCTTCCCAGACCCCAGGCAGGTTCGGCCTCATTCCCTGCTTTGCACCCAGTACCCACACCACGGCCCTGGGTCCACAGTTCCAGGTCTCACTGGGTCTCTCCACACCTGGTCCCCTGGTCCTAGAGTGCACACTCAGGTTGGGGAGGAGCTGGGGGAGGCTGGCATACAGGGGTAAATAGGGCAACGGTGGGCAGTGCAAGGGCAAGGAGGCCCAAGATCCCTCTGAGCCAAACAGCCGACCTGCTGGCAGAAGCCCAGCGGTGTTAGTCACCATCGCACCAAACACACTCCCTGCTTCTCTCTGATCCCCTTCTGGGCTAGCAGAGGGGCCCTGGTGCAGGGGGCAACTGAAGGACAGGGCCATCCTGTGGCTAGCAGGTGGAGGGCACAGAGCCAGCAGACGCTTTTGGGAATCTACACATTAAGGCAGGAAGTTCTCTGTGATTCTTGTTGGCTGCTGAAAGCCTGATGGGCCTCTCCAGGACCTGGGCTCCCTGCAGCGGGGTTGAATGCCAGGGCTGGGTGCAGAGTGGCTTTCCTTCCCACAGATGCTACTTTTGCCCCCCTCAGCCTCTCCAGGACACACTAGCACTCCTGTCCCAGGGCAGTTGGGGTAAGACCCAGGCCCATTGCCAGAACGGATCGGTGAGGGAGCCACACGGACTAGATGGGGAGTCGGTGGCCTGGGATGAAACACTGCAGACACCTCGTGCCTGCCTGCTGCAGAAATCCAGGCTGGTCAGTCTGCGTGGGGAGGATGACCAGGAGCAGGAAAGGAGGAGGGAAATGTGGGAGTGAGATGAGACCGGCCAGACAGCACTGGGTTCGAGTCACCACACTCTTGGCTCATGTAGTGAACTTGAACAATCATTTCCCTGAGCCTTGGTTTCCCCATCTATAAAATTAGTTGGCATTATCATTTCTGGGATGGATGGTGGCAGAAAATGCCGTGGGAGTACTTAGTGCAAGGCCTGGCAGTGGGGACTGAGGACCCAAATGTAACAGCAGAAGAGACTGAGGAAGAGCACCCTATGAGCTTGGAGTATGTAGGGCCCTCGAGGCAGAGCAGCAAGGGGCATGGGTATTGAGCCAAGAAGGCAAGCTGGGGGGCAGAACTGGGGACCTGTGGGAGCTGGGCATGGCTATTGGCCTAGGGAGGAAGGGGACAGGCAGAGTTAACTTAGAGGCCCACCCAGTCCCTCTGAGAGAGAGAGGCCCATGTGCTCACACATTTCTCCTGACACCCCAGCATGGTTGGAATGTACCCCCGTTCTGAAATGTATCCAAGCCAGCACCTCCAGGAACACTGAGACAGACTGGTCACTGAGACAATGGGGCCCAGCATTCAAGGGATGGGAAAGGCTAGCCAGAGAGAGGAGAGAGGCAAGTGGCCACACAGCTGGGTTCTGGGGTGGGCACTTGACTGTGGAGCCTGTGTTGAGGGTGGCCAACTGGGGGCAATAGTGTGGGGACACCCCCCCCCTTGCTTCCTGAAGCCAAGTTCAGCAGCCGCCCTGCACAGGCCAAAAATTCAGGGAAGATGGAGAGTTGGGGCGCAGGGCCAATGCCACAGACAATGGCAGCCACCACAGAGGATGGCTACTGCCCCATCCAGTGTCACCTATCCATCTAGACTTCAACTCTCTGGCAGGATGCTGGTTTCCTTTGGTGTTTGCTGGAGACTTGGGCCCTTGTGCAGCTCCACAGTTTGGGGAGGGTCTGTGGATGTCAGGTTAAAAACGGCGAGTAGGGGACAGTATCAGCCTGGAAACCTAGAGGCCCTGCCAGCCTGCTTCCCAGCCAGACATCCCCATGCCAAGATGGAGCACAAGGAGTTTGCCTGGCCTCACAGGGCAGAGGAGCAAGGCTTTCGGGGAATGCACCTAGCAGTGATTGTCCATAGCATACAGTGACAGGCACCCTGACACCAACCTCCTCGGGTAGCCCTTAGCAGAGGCCAGACCCTAGCCATGGGACAAGAACCTCATCCTGTTTCACGGCTAAGGCACATGAGACTCAGAGAGGGAAATAAGTGCCTTGCCCAGGTGTTGGCTGTTGAGCAGGAGAGCTGGAATTCAAACCCAAGCCTTGGGTTTTGATCCCAGGCAGCAGGCAGGCAGGCAGGCCAGCCTAGCAGCCCAGGTTCACCCAGACCTCCTTTCCCTTCCCACACTGCCATCTGGGATGGTCTGATTTACAATGGTCACCTCAAAGCCAGGTTTGCACATATGATTTTTCTTGTTTCATCATTGCAAGATAGTCCCACCGTACAGGGCAGAGCTGGGATTCAAACCTGGTTCTGACAGAGATCATGCCTGGACTGGGCCTCTATAGGAATATGGGGGTGGACTAGGCTGGGGTGGTGCTCTGAAACATTAGTGTGAGCTGGGAGGCAGGGGGATGCACAGATGGAGAGTGATTGGCTGTTAGTTTACCCAATAGCCTTGGGAGGTCAGCCCTGCCTGGGAGATGTCTTTGGTAACCACATGGCTGTCTCAGATCCTGTCCCTAGAGCATATGTTCCAAGTGTCACTTGTTCATTATTGTCTCTTCTGTCTGGTGCATTTTCCTTGGGGGCCTAAGAAAAGGGCATCGAGGCATCCCTCCAATTGGGGAGTCACCTTGAACCCTGCCAAGGTGGGACACAAAACACAGACATCAGCTCACAGCAGAGGATGGCTTCTGTAGCAGGCCCTGCTGTATCTAGGACTTTGCCAACCTTCCTTGAGCTCCCTAATGGGCCTCATACTCCAAGGGGTATAATTTCTGACTTTGAAGTTCCCCAAACCAGCCCATGGTTAGCTCCCTTGCCTTCAGCTCTATTTCTCTCTTCTGTGAGTGGTCCAGAGACCTCGCACTGAGGTGCATAACCCTCTGCTTGAGCCTTTCTCTGAGTGCTCTAGGAGACAGGCTCCCACGTCAGTTATTCAGTCTTTTCATCATTCACCATGTCTATGCCTCAGTGACAGGCCCTGTTCCAGGTAATGGGGACAAGACCCACCTGTCCAAGAACAATCCATTTTAGGGAAAGAGCAGATGTGTGGAGGGTAAGCAACTAGAGAAAAGGCAAGGCCAGCTTGGGGCAGAGAGACAAAATCATGTCAGTTGGGAATAGACTACATCTGAATTTGATATGGGAACAGAATAATGTTGCAGACAAAGCTGCAGGTTCAAAGAGCTCTCAGTGTACCCCAGGCTTGTGGGACTCCCCGGGGACTGTGTCCAGAACACCAGTCCAGAAAGTTGACAGCATAGGAATCAGAGTCAGGGAGGAAGGGAAGGAGAACGCAAGCACACCTCCACTATCCGGACACTCCAGGCAACCGGACTCTGCAGCAGCCCCTGCTGCTGCCAGGGGTTCATCTTCAGCCACAAGGGGCACATTGCCTCCTTCAGGACCCAGGAAAATATTGGTGGTACCTGGCCTGGAGCTGCTAGGGTCCAGGGTTTTCAGTACCCCTGGATCTGGCTGAGATCTACCAGCTTAGCCACTTTCCTGACCCTAAAGCTCCTGATGCAGAAACCAGTCCCCAAGACTTGCCTGAGGTGTGTGTGTGTGGGGGGGGGTTGTAATGTTTACCTTAGCCTGCCTGTAGGACTCTGACCTCCAGATTCCACATGGAAGAGCCAGATGAGGACCTGGGGCCAAGCCACCTTTCTGTAGGTCATGACTTCTGCTTTGTGTTAAGGCCATCAGGCTGGCCTGCACTCTCTATTCTCCTAAGGCCAGAAAAAGTATGAGCTCTTACAAGTCATTTCAGGGCTTATAGAGTCCTGAGGCCTACGATAGTGTAACTAGCCTTAGGATAGTGCAGTAGCCTTAATCTACACTGAGCTAGGCTGGCCTCTTGGCATCCATAACACCTTTGAGGTCTGCAGTGTGGAGCATC
>NW_023276807.1:100166761-100211761 GCF_003668045.3 Cricetulus griseus
TACTGAGTGAAATTCTACCCAGGGGAACAACTTAGGCAAAGAGGCCAGGAGGCTGCCAAGTGAACAAGGAGCCTGCAGGGAGCTACATCTAATTTCCCCTCTAAGGAAATGTTCTTTAGGGCCCTGCTGGGTGTGACAACCAAGGGACAGCAGCAGAGAGGCAGGTGGGCAAGGGTGAGAGGTTAGGGCCCCTCAAGTTCCATGCTGCTTTTGCTTTAGTGCTGCTCACGCATTGCATCCACTTGCTGTGGATAAGACTAAGGCTGGCCTGAGAGCATATGTTGAGTTGCTTGAGTCCCAAGTTCCCAGTCAAGTGTATTGTTCCTTCCAGAATCCCTCAGGTCTTCAGGCCTCAGTCTTCCCTACTGTACTGCAGAGAGCGTGAAGCTCAGAGATCATGCCTGGGCCTTGTGGGGATCACTATTATACCTATTTTTGTCTAAACCAGGCCTGTGAATTCTGTCACTCACTAGCTAGAGTCACATGGCCATCCCACCATGAGCTAGGGCTGCCTGATGGCAAGAGTAGAACTGGGAGAGGAAGCCCAGCAGGAAGATCAGACAAGATAATGTCAAGCAGGACATCTTTAGCCACTAACCTGGCTAATCTGGTGTGCTCCCTACACCCACCACATGGTGTAGTCCTGAGCATACCAGGGAGGCTGTCAGACCCACAGAGGCCACTATCTCAGGCTAGGAGCACCTTTGTCTCTTCTGCCTTGCCTGCCCAGAGACCGGAGATCACAGCCCAAGAGTGTGTCCTGGACACCCTATGACTGTCTCTCAACAGAGCTCTGGGTTCTGAGTGGGTCTGTCAGATCCCAGGAATCTGGGAAAGGGGCTGTTGGGGACAGGGCTGAGGTTTCAGCCTTCTGTCCCTCCACAGAGATCCGAGAGGCCTTCAAGGTGTTCGACCGTGATGGCAATGGCTTCATCTCTAAGCAGGAGCTGGGAACGGCCATGCGCTCCCTGGGTTACATGCCCAATGAGGTGGAGCTGGAGGTTATCATCCAGCGGCTCGACATGGATGGTGAGATGCCCTGCCTCGATTTAATTGCCCACCATCACCTAGGCCCCAGGGCCTGAACCATGGTGGCCGAGTCCACTCTGGTCTCTTGCTTCCTGGGTGGTCATGACCTACTAGCACTTCTTAGCTTGGAAAGTGGAGGCCAGAGGAGGTCTGGCAGTCCCAGCCACACACAGGGTCCAAGACTGCCCTCCCACTCTATGGCCAGAGAAAATTTAAAGTATGAAAAAGGAGGGTGGAATAAATATCTCAGCTTCCACCACCCAAACAAATGGTGTCTGTATTTGCTGCCTGGTATTTTTATTAAAGAAAAACTCCTAAGAATGATTAGTAATGTGAAGTCCCCTCTGTTTCATCCCACCTGTTGCCTCTTCCCCCTTTCCTCTCCCTCCCGAGAGCAGGAGTGAGTCTGGGCAGTCAGCTTCATGTTCCCATCTGGATGGAAGAAAGGGTGTTCAGCACTGTGCTGAGGAGCCATGGAGAGTCTGAGTGTTCTAGGAGAGTTTCCCACATCTGGGGATCATCTGCTGCTCTCCTTCCCCAGTCTCCAGTAGAGCCCAATCACATTTGATAGCCTCAACATCAGCTCGTAGCCTGGCATATTAGGCATCCCTGAAATCAGGGAAGGGGTTGAGGTCCCATGGTAGGTCTGAGGCAGGTCAAGACACCATTTCATGTCTTTTGAACTCTGGGATGCCTGATCATGCTCTCAGTCTTACCCATTCATTAGTCCTATGCCCACTCTAGGTGATGGCCAAGTGGACTTTGAAGAGTTTGTAACACTCCTGGGACCAAAGCTTTCCACCTCGGGGATCCCAGAGAAGTTCCATGGCACTGACTTTGACACTGTCTTCTGGAAGGTATGCTCTGGCCGACTGGTACTCTGCTATGTGACTGTGGAGGTGTTAGACCCATACACAGTGAGTGGGGGATGACCACTGTCCACTGGATGCCCTGCTTCCTGGGGGCCTGGGCTCCTTGGGAGAATGGACCAGGTAGTTCTAGTCTTATGGGATCTGGGGGCCTGTCTTGGGGCCTGTGCACCTACAGGGTGCTGAATGGGGACTGTGGCAGGGTAGTGGCCAGAGCGCTTGTCATTTTGCCACCCAAGTGTGACATGCAGAAGCTGACAGTGGACGAGCTGAAGCGACTCCTCTATGACACCTTCTGCGAGCACCTGTCCATGAAGGACATAGAGAACATCATCATGACAGAAGAAGAGAGCCACATGGGCACTGCTGAGGAGTGTCCTGTGGACGTGGAAAGTGAGTGGCCTGTCTTGGGACTTTGTGGGTGGGTTCCAGTGCTTGAGCAGGGGGACGTACCAGGGGTTTGCATGGGATCCCCCCTACTTGCCCCCAGCCTTGTGTCCTTGTTTGCCCTAAGTCAAGTTCATGTGCCAAAGTGTAGACCTGATTCCATCCTTTCATTGTCCCCTTCTGTCTTTGCCTGGTGTTCCTGGTGGGCGGCTACAGCTTGTTCCAACCAGCAGATCCGCCAGACGTGTGTGCGAAAGAGCCTGATCTGCGCCTTCGCCATCGCCTTCATCATCAGTGTCATGCTCATCGCAGCCAACCAGGTGCTGCGCAGTGGCATGAAATAGGCACCACATGGGTGCCCACCTGGTATTTGCAATGCCCAGGCTCACTCCACACCTACCGCTGCCTGCAGCCCTCCCCCCCACAGCTTACTCCTTGGGCCACCACCCACGGGCACTTCGAGCCTGGACATTGACCACCCCGATCCTCACCCCATAGGCCTTGCATGGAGCCATGGCCCAGCTGTGAAGGACCTGGCGGTGGCTCTGAGGACAGCACTAGCCCCTATACCCTGCCTGTGCCCTCACCTGGCCTGTATGTAGCATTAACTACCCACCACCCAGGAGCTCCTGGGAAAGAAGGGACTTCACAAGAGTCCCTAGGATCCAGTTAGTGCTGTGATCTTTTAGGCAGGAGAGAAAATTATGTCCAGAGCTGTGGGTGGGGTGGAGGTGGGCACAAGACTGGGGTTCCTGGGTCCCTTCATCTGACCCTCCCTAGACCCAAGGCCAGTCTTCCTATCTACCTTCTGGGGCATGTGTCTGCCCATTTCACAGGTGAGGAGCCTGAGGCTTTGAGGGACTAAGATCTGGCTTCAGGTTCTTCTTCCACAGGGCTTTCCAGGAAAGGCAAATGCTCAAGCAAGAAGGGGCATCAGAGATAGCTCTAAGGCCCATGAACTGCTGAGCCTTCCACCAAAGTCCTAGAGACCAAGGACCAAGTTGTCTCCCAGCACAGAACCTCGAAACCCAACTGAGGAGGAAAGCTCCTGTAGCCCACGTGACCTCCCCACTGGCCAGGGTGCAACCTTGGAAGGCCGTGGGCTACTCCCAAGGGACCCGACTCCCTTGAGAATCTGGCATAGCCAACAGATCACTCTTCCAAGTCCAGGGCCTGTCCTCTTGGGGGCCCCACTTCTCTGTACCCTCAAGGCAAGAGGTCCAGCTCTCATCCTGGCTCTACGTGTGCCATCCCACTTCTTGGCACCGGCACAGCCTGGGCAGATGCATGGCTGCAGCTCTTCAGGGGCTGAGACAGTTGGCAGAATCCTTGGGCTCCTTTCCCTAGCCTGGGGCCACTTACTATCTGGGCCACAGCCACACTGGCATGCTCTGTGCCCAGCCTGGCTGAGCCTCTACTGATCCTTAAGCAAGAAGGGCTGTAAGCAGAGGATATCCTGGAGGGGATTTTGTCTCATTCCAGCCCACCTGTCCCCTGACAGAGGCAAGAGGACAGAGCCAAGAACATGAGTGTCAGAAAAACCTTCGAGGACAGACTTTATAAACATTTGGATGTTTCTCACCCATCTTCTCAAGATATGCCCTGAGGGATGGTGGGTGGATGGGGAGGCCAAGCTCATGGTCTCAGAGGCTCCAGGGGGTTACAGAGCGAAGGCAGCTTCACTTCCTTGGTTGAGTAACTGTCTTTATACTATGCCTGGTGACCAGAAGTCAGGCAGGGAGGTGGGGAAGAGCTCAGCCCCACTGAACTCTGGGCTGTAGGGACCATCCTCCAGGAGGGGGTGCCCGCAGGGACGGGGGCAGCTCCTGCATTGGTGGCCAGCCCACGGGGTACTGGAAGACAGTGGTTCTGATGGGTTCAGTCCTAAAGAGAAGAAAGGGAGAGGGTCAGAATGGGGTACCTCCTGGATCCACCTTGCTTTCCCACCACACTGGCTGTGGGAACCGTGGCTACCGTGGAAGCAGAGGCTTGATAACATGCAGGCCCTCAGAGCCAGAGCCTCTTCTCAGAACTGAGTCCAAGAGGGGGTCTAGGCAGAGACTGAAGGACAAGAATAGCCTTGGGCAATATGAAAGTACTCTTAGTGTCCACTTGTGGGGACCGGTTAAATATATATGCACGCCAACAGCAGAGAATGCTAAGCAGCCTATGTAAAAATCAAGGCCTCTATGCACTGATGAGAAAAAATATACTATGTGAGTAAGGAGAAAAAGCTTATAAAATAATGTATATAGCATGATACTATTTTTGTTTAAATATATATAACATATATAAATGCATAAAAACAACCCTGGAAGTCACAGAAAAATGTTAACAGTGGTTCTGTCTGAGTGGTGTGGTTATGTGTGGGTGGAGTTTTGTTTTTTTAACCTCTTTATACCTCTCAAAAGTTTTTCAAGCACATAAGCCTTTGAAACCAGAAAAAAAAAATCGAACTTAAAAGAAAACCTTTACCTCTTATGCTACCCATCCTCTTTCTATTCACCTCCCTAACGTCAGGCACACCCACCTTAGGAAGGACCCTTGGGTACAACCTGCAGCATCCAGGCCCAGAGCCTGCCCCTGTCCCTCACCCAGCCCTGCAGACGAGGCCCACCTGCCTGATGACTCAGGGTGGAGACCAGTGGTAGGGATGGTATCTATATATACCCTGGGCCTGGCACTAGGAGGCCATCCAATGACACACAGTCATACCAAACTAAGAGCTCTCATGAGAAGAGACACCATGGCCTAGAGAAATTCTGGAATCCTCATGCAAACCCCTTTATTCAGGTAAGGCAACTAAAGTACAAGGAAGGGATCAGCCACCTGTCCCAAGTTTTACAAGCACACAAGCCTTTGAAACAGGGGTTGGGGAACAGTTTACTCTGTCCTGACTCTTCAGTTCCTTCTGCCTCAACTTTCAGGAAAAGAGGTCCTGGCAGCTCCTAGCCATCTTGGCTGCCTAGCAACCAGTGCTCTGCAGAAAAAGAAGTCTCCTGTGAGGTGTCTGGACACTACTCCGTTCTGAGAGGTGGTTATTGGGAACACCTCAAGACCACATCCATCCCTCCCTCTTGCCCTTAGGGCCAGACTCATAGCAGTAGTGCCAAGAGTGGAGGTCTGGCTGAGAGCCCTGAATGCAGCTTCCAAAAGTCCTGCTGTGAGGACAGGGGGACCTCCCACCACTGAAAGTGCAGAGGACAGGGACACCCCTGCTCAGTGGCTTGCTGCCTGCCGAAAGTGCAGAAAGCAGAAAGCAGCCCTGACATGATTTATGGTGCTGGGATTTTATAAGCTCCATCAACCACAGCAAAGATGGTGTAGCAGAAACTCCAGTTGCTGAAGGTCTCAGATGTCAGCCAACCTGGGGATTCCTGAGACCACAGTAATGGTGAGGCTACCCAGAGAAGAGTGGTCTTGGGGAAGTTCTTGCCTCTAAGCTTCAGACTTGTCCTTTAACAAGTGGGTCAGCCAGTGACCTGCCTGCTCTGAGGCCCCCCACAGGAGAAGGGCATCATTCATGTCCACTCATAGATACTGACACCTTGCCAGGACCCTGCCTCAGAGCCCACTCCTGCAGAGTACAGGGTCACAGGTGCAATGCTCTTCACAGCCTACTTGTTCTGTGTACAAGGGCAATAGCAAGAGCCTGGCATGTCCCCAGCTCTGGTCTTTATCAAAAGGAAATAGTCTTACAGGGGTGAATGTGCAGGACAGAGCGCTGGCCCAGAGAGGGGTGCATGTAGGAGATTAGGAAGGATAAAGGCACAATCAGAAGAGCCAACAATAGGAAGCGTGGATAGCAGCGCCTGACCAGCCAGGGATTAGTCTGTGTGTCCGAGGTCTGAGGCCAATCTCTGCGGCTGCTGTCTGCTCTTGGCTGGTCCCTCAGGGTCAGGGCTGAGGAGACGAGCAGACACCAACAGTCTACACCTTTGGGAAGCTTGTGTCCCCCATTAAGAAGGAGAGTCAGTCTGGCTTACCCGGGGGTTCTCTACTTGTGGATGCTGGAGCCCACAGGTCTGGATGGTGCTAGGTGAGCCAGGTGGCATCTGTGCCCCAGGGAAGAAAGCATACATCCAGAAGGGAGGAGTCCCCACAAGGGACCCTCAGTGAAGTCATTCAAGCTAGGGTCCCTGATCCCCCAAATGTGTCTTGATAGTCACCATGTCCTGGCCACTGTTTCTATTAAAGCTTGCAGGCTAAGTAGGGTTTTACCAGGAGAAGAGGTGAGGAGGCATTGTCCAGTGTGACCCAAGCAAGGTTAAGAGATGGGTAGCAGATGCTGTCCCCAGGCCTGTCCCTGTGGACTAAGCTTGGAATCTGGGTCTTCCTAAGAAGAAACTGCAATGAGCATCAGGAAGTCTCGGGAGGGGTGGTCTGGGGCCAAGGTACCTTTCAAACTAGTAGGGTTATGACATGGGGAAGAGCTGCAAGGACTACAGAGGATAGCCAGGGGCGAAGGAGACACAGCTCCCACAGGGCTCTTCTCAGGGATGCAGGACAGAACAGGGTATCCCACAGTGAGTCCAGAGATGCAGTGGCAGAACCCAAAGCTAGAGAGATTGGAAGAGAATGGGGACACATGTCAGAGTAAAGCATCACCTCCTGGCAACCCCTTTCAAGCTTGCTCTGCTCGAGAAAAGAAGCCATCTTGCCTGGAGCCCATGGCAGCAGTTGGGTGAAGATAGACAACAGGTAGCTACAGAGAATAGCATTCGCTGAAGTGACCAGGAAATCAGGGTTCAAACTTCTAGGAACCTAGGGTAGCCTAGATGCAGTCATCTCCCCCATCCAGTCGCTGCCAAGCCCTTTTGCAGCCCTGAACACAGGCCTGAGCAGCAGGACCACAGTTCCCTGGCTAGGAAGAGCAAACTCCAGAGTTGCACAACAGTGTGCCAGGCTCCCTGGATGCCTGGGACCATGTACAGGACACACCATGAATACCAAACCAAGCCATTGTGTGGTCACCACTCTAGCAGTAACTTGGGACAGTCATTCATCCTCAGTTTCCCCATCATCCCCTAGCACCCATATTCACACTGGGCATGTGTCTGTCTGTACTCAGGCAGGGACTTTGGGCATGCTATCTCTACTTGCTTGCCACTAACTCAAGTCCAGAGACAGGGCCTTCCTGAACCCTTCTCGTTGCCCCAATGTGCCCAGTGTCATTCACTGCCACAGAAGGAGACCACTGAGGCAGAACAGTGGAGTAAGCAGCCGAAACATCATAGTTAATCCTTATGGTGGGCTCAGAATGGCTCTCTGACCAGCATGAACCCTCTAACACAGCTGAAGGAGTCTAGAATGTTCAAAATTACATCCCTTCAAATGAGTCCAGAAGAAAGGGGTATCATTTTTAAGTGGGGTACAGACACAGGGTACAGGTTTAAACTAAAAGTAAAATGGGGCTGGAGAGGAGGCTCAGCAGTTAAGAGCACTGGCTGCTCTTGCAAAGGACCCAGGCTTGATTCCCAGCACCAACCACAACATCTGTAACTCCAGTTACAGGGATCTACTGCCCTCTTCTGGCCTCCACAGGAACTTCATGCACATGGAGAACAGACAAATATGAGGCAAAACATTTATACACATAAAAATTAAACCACTTAAAAAACAAACACAACGGTGATTTTAAAATGCTCTAGCGGGAGCTGGAGAAACAGTTCAGCAGGTGAAGGTGCTGCTGCCAAGTCTGCTGACCTGGAACTCACATGGTGGGGAGAACTGAGGTAAGTTGTCCTGATTCCCACCTTCACGCCATGGCCTGTGTGTGTGCATGTGCACACCTCCTCCCAAATAAATGTAAAACTGAACAAAATAGTTTTAAATACAACACTAATCCCTTTCCACTTGGACAAGAAGCTCAACCTTTATCCCATGGCAGAGCCTGGGGAAAAGTTTTCATTCCACAGAATGTCTGACAGACATCCTTAACACAGCCAAGCCACTGTTCCTTGAGGCCACAGCATAGAGATACATGGGGTCTGAAAATCTGAGGTGGTCTGTACAGAGCCACACACAGCTCTCAAGCTCAGTCTTAGCCCTTCTTCCTCCTCTACCTTTAACACTTGGAGTGGGGCTGGGAGCCCTGGCCTTGCCTTTGGCTGTGACACCATGTAGCTACAGAAGCTCCTGCCCCCACCACTTTGCATCTGTTTGGGGAGGTGAAGTGTGGGCTGCATCCTGACTTTCCAAAAAAGAGAGCACACAGCCATACTCTAACAGTGCCTGGCTCAGCACACCTCAGCATAGCCCCTGTATAAGAAGGGACGAGTCCTCAGGATGCAGAGGGATAATGACCTTGTTGTTATCCCCCTTGCTCTGCTTCTTTCACCAGTGCCTCTGCAAGTTCCAGCTTCCCTTTCTACAGGGCCCTACAGGGGCAGTAAGTCCCAAGTACATAGGGAGTTTAGCTGCCATAGGTAGAGCCCTGACCTTTTGCCATGCCAGGCGTGGGGTCACATCTGTTTGGCCCCTAGCCTCTCCTTCAGCCCTATGGGGTGAGCAATTAAAAGAAGAAGCCAAGAGACCAGGCAATTTCTCCAACACAACTCCTGGCTGGGGTTTGAGAACCCCAGGAGGGACCCACCTCCAGGAAGCTCTGTAGGGGGGTTCATGTTTGGTCCCTGGGCCTGGGCAGTTCATATGGATACCTCAGCTTCCCCAAAGGACAGGTTGGTTCAGGCAGTTCCCAGAAAGAAAGGAGGGATAATCCTGGGGCTTGTACCTGCTACTTGGGACTGAGCTCAGCCTCTTAGCTCTCTTTTCCAGCCAGTCTTCCAGGTGACCCTCAGGAAGCTCAGCAGTCTCCAGTGGCCATTCTCTGGCCCGTCTCTCCTCTGTGGGGGACAGAATGACAAGAAAGGGTGAGAACACAACCCCAGTGGCCTGAATCTCATTCTTCCACAGAGCAGCAGGTGTTACTCTGTCTTGGGGAAGTGGGCCAGAGTCACAGGTTTGTCCCCTTCATTCCCCAGGTCCTCTGCCCACAGTGACTCAGTGATGTAAGCTGTGCTCTGCTCTGCTGGCTGTCTGCAAGCCTTGGGGAGCTAGGAGCAGGACAATGAATGCAGAGCTTAATTCTCAAGAGGGGTCTAAATTTGGGATGCAAGAGGCAAGTGGAATAGGGTTGAATCACAGCTCTGGCACCTGCTGGGTACCTGATCCTAGGCAAGATAATAAGCCTCAGTTCCCTAGTTTTTCTCCTCATCCAATGTACTATAAAAATGTTGCTCAGTATACCAAAAAGCAAGCAACGAAGGAAAGAATTCATTCAAGCTGGTGAGAGCTAGGCAGTGGGGCTCTCAGTGCTGTGGGAGGGGGCCTTGAGCTAGGGGAAAATAAACTCAGTGGATCCACACTCTCTCAGGCCCAGGCTCTGCACTGACACTGCACAGGTGTCATCTCACTACTGCCTCCAAGAATCCATTCATTGCCAAGTTACAGGGGAGGTGACAGGACCAGTGCCATTTAAACTGTCAGCTGCCCCAGGCCTCATCCTTTCTTTCCACTAAACACTGCCTCCTGCTCAGGCCTCATGACAGCATGTGCCCGGTGAAGGGCTGGAGACTGCAACTGCCAGGACTCTCTGGCTAGCCCCATGAGGCTTCACTTCCACCTGGATAAGCTCCTGGAAACCCTGTGTGGTGCCAGCCTGAAGGTCCTTCTGCCTGAATGCTGGCTCATTTTCTCCACCTGTTCAGTAAGGTGCCACAGGAGATGGTGACAACCATCCAAGTGGGATGTCCTGGATCTGTAATGGGAATCAGCAGTGAACTCCAAAGGCAGACATGCCAGCTTTCATGGAAGCCACAGTCACCAGGCTGTGAGGAACCTGAACACAGGGAAAGTGGTTTTTGTGTGTTTGGTCAATTGGCTGTTTTTTTTCTGGGGGGGGGCACAGGTGGACAGGTCTCAGGTATTCAGGCTTGAACTAGCTATGTAGTTCAAGTTCAGGGGGACAACTTTAAACTCTTGACCCTCCTGCTTCCACCTGTCAAGTCTGAGATTACAAGTGTGTCACCAAGGCCAGTGGGGAAGTGTTTTCTGCAGACTTTTGTTCTCAGAGGTTGCAGGCATTTGCTGGTGCTGAATGGGAACTGACTGCAGGAGGGAGGAACTGACTGCAGGAGGGAAGAAGGAGGGGAGGGAGAAAAGGAGGGGATTTGGAGGGAGGTAAGCACCCAGAACAACAGAGACTAGTTGAGGTGACCTGAGGGCATACCCTCAGGGTCCTGGGAAGAAGACAACTGTGCTTCATAGCCAAGGAGCACAGCCCTGTTCCTGACACCCACCCAGTGGGATGGCTCAGGGTTAGCCTGGGCAGTCCTAGTACATGCCAGTAAGGGAGAAAGTGGGGTGGCACAGAACATTTCCTGGTATTAGAGCCGCTCCCATTTCCACCCCTCAATTCTGTTTCACCCCTACGTACCCTCCACCTGTATGCTCAGTTCCTGCAGATCTCGTTCTGACATGTGGGAAAATCTGCAGTTGGAGCCAAAGTCGCACTGGCCTGCAATGGGAAAACAGTTATTCTCCACTGTGACAGACAGGTCTCCAAGTGTTAGGAGCAGGGACTTTAGGATCTACAGTAAGCAGCAGCCCCACCCCAGCCTGGAACAAAAAACCAGATTCTCTGGTCCTGCTCACATTCAGTGGCCTGAGGTGCCAGCCTGGCCCATCACGCACTATTCCTGATGCTTTGCAGGAAGCCTCCATGAGTAGCCCTGCAGCCTGTCCATGTTGGGCCACACAGGCCTGAGCAGTCTGTGCTATGGGGCTCCATGAGCTCATGTGGATTCCTGGGAGGCTCATCCTTCCTCTCTAGACCAGGTCACTGCACAGGTGGCCCTACCTGCTGCTCTGCACGCTTACTGGCTTGCACAAGCAACTGGACTGCTCCTCAGAGAACTTGCAAGCAACTTTGCCAAAGAGAAGTCAATGCTTGGATGGCTTTCCCATTATCAATCAAGGAATCTGAAGCACGGCGTTTAAAATTATAGACCAGTGGTGTCCTCAGCTAGAACAACCTACCAGTAGTGTATGCATGTCTGTGCGGGACCTGTGACCTACAGGCCTGGTGGCAACTTGTCAGGCAGCACTGTCTCCTGAGGGGAGTCTAGCCATTTACCCAGCTTCCCTAGTCCAATGGAGTGCCTTCCTCAGTGGTAAATTCCTGTCTAAACTATGTGAGTCCTATGGTTTTCATCTTTGCTTTGATTGCCAGGAAGCTCAGGGATAAACCCTTAGAAAAGTACACAGGACCCCAAGAATGGGCATGGAAACTAGTTATTCCTGGATCATCTGACTTCCCATCCTCAACTGTCTTTGCTTCCCTTACTGATATCATTGTGTGTGTGTGTGTGTGTGTGTGTTACTTTTTTCTAAAGGCAGGGCTTGCTACATAGAGTTGGCTAGGCTTGCCTTTACCTCCCAAGCACTAGGATGATGGGCAGATACCACTATACCTCCTATACTCACTTTTGAGCCAAGCAATAAGCACTCACAGGAACACCTAGCACCCATGCTTCTGACTCTGAATTTGGGATTGCTAGACCATCCCTGTCTCTGGCTCTCCCTACTGAAGGAAGATGCAGGAGGTCAGGCCCCCTGGCTAACCTAACCAGCTGGTTTATGACCTCAGTAGTATTCCCTGGCTTACATTCCTCACATTCTTATTCTAAATAAGTCAATAAAACCATCACCTGCATCTGGAGGTCTCTAGGTGAGAACAAGTTCCTGGAGATGCCTCAACTGAGTAGTCAGCTAAAGCTGGCTCAGGATGGTGGCAGGGACTGGAAGAGACACTACAGGCTGCCAGGCAGGACAGACAAGTTGTTGCTTTTCTGTAAGGACCAGAGCTGAGCAGAACACTTACCTGTCAGAAGAAACTTCCTGCAGGGTCTCTTATTCTGCTCATCCAGCAAGATGGCAGCTGCATCTAGGAGAAGAGTCTGGGTTCAGATGACTCCACCAAGGGAGATGAAGCCTCAAGGGTATGACATCAGGGTCATTCAGTAATAAGAAAGCTCTCCATCAATAGAGGGGTGTAAGCTAGGGTTGGCCACAGTGGGCAGAGACGGTGGATACAGGAATCCAAACTAAGGTGACCTCCACTCTTCACATCTCCTCTGGACTAGCTAAAATCATGAGGCAGTTTGAGGCTAGAGGCTCTCCGGGTTGTCTGACAATGGGTTTAGATGGGGGTGGGGGTGTATTTTAAAAATCTAGCATCATGGGACGCCTGTACGAGCTTCCTAACTTCCTGCAAGCTGTGAGTAGTCACAGACCACACAAAGATGTTCTGCTCCATGGCAGGCCACATGTTCACTGCCTAGTGATGTCGTGGTTGCTTTAGTCTGTGATATCCACACATGTATCCCTGTTATAAGTGGCACATGATATTTCAACATGAAAACCTTTCCAAAAAGTCCAGATGCACAGGACTGTGCTTCCTCCCATCCCCACTGTGTCCAGGGAAGGCTTCCAGTGCAAGGCTGATTCCTACTCTTTTCAATTTTCCTGCACCAGTGGTGGGTACTTAGGACCACACCAGCCACTGCCTGGTACAAGAATTCCCAGTGAGCATCCTGGTTGCTCGTTTTAACCCTGGCTTCCCATTTCTCCTCTCTCTGTTCTCATCATACAGTTATGGTTTTAAAAGTGTGTGCTTCTGAGCAGGAAAGGTATCAGTCAAGAATCTGTGAGTAGCCCAGACATGGCGATGTGTACCTACAGTCCTTGCTACTTGGAGGGGTGACACAGGAGAACTGTTAAGAGTTCAGACCAGCCAGGCGGTGGTGGTGGTACTCGCCTTTAGTCCCAGCACTTGGGAGACAGAGGCAGGCGGATCTCTGTGAGTTCGAGACCAGTGTGATCTACAAGAGTTAGTTCCAGGACAGCCTCCAAAGCCACAGAGAAACTCTGTCCCGAAAAACCAAAAAAAAAAAAAAAAAAAAAAAAAAAAAAAAAAAAAAAAAGAAAAAGAAAAAGAAAACACCAAAAAATCTGAGTAAGGTAGAAAGTTGATCACTGAACTCAGATCCTTCTCACCACCCTAGACCACAGGAGAGGTAGGGCTGACACGTACCAGGGGCTCTTGAGCCCAGAAGAGCTGAGCTAAAACCCCAGCTGCACATGGCCACAGGAAGCTGCTATCTTTCCAGGGTTGTTTTTCCCACTTAGTGGGGCTGCTGTGGAAGTTTAATAGAACAACAGATGGGGAGCCCTTGAGAGGTGGGTCGCAATCCTGCTGGCACTTTAAAACCACAGGATTGGGCAGCTTCAGCATCGTCTTCCCCAGCACTTAGAGTACTACCAAGCAGTCACAGTGATTTCCTCTTGAGGAGCCTGCTGGACAGTGCTAACAGCTCCATCCTGTGGGGGTGGGACTGAGCCTGACACAGGGAAGGAGCTGCCCGAGGGCATGTGGTAGAAAGTAGCGGCACCCAGCCAGCACTGTGGTGAATCCAGAGTCCTGTCCTTTCAGTGTGACTGCTTTCAGATGGCTGGGTAGGGGGACAGCGCTGAGGGCATGCTTCCTTGCAGAGCAGCTAGTGACTAGCAGGGCAGGTGGTCCTCTGGGATTGGAGCTGCTTGTCAGAGAATTCATTCCAGTATGAAGCTCCTAGGCTGGAGAAACACCCATCTATCAGATCCAGCTGGGATTACAGGGACTAATGATTTACCTTCTCAGGATCCTTCTGGGCCTAGTACCACTGGGGCGGCTTGTAGGGCTGAGCATGGATCCCTGACAAGAGGCCTCGAGTGAGTGAATGGCCAAGTGTGGGAGAATTCCATACTACCTAGTCTCTGGCTGGTGTCTCTCCACCCAACTCACTTCACAAGCATAGGGCAGCTATGGACAATCAGTCCACTCCTCTCAGGTCCTCTGTAGTTCAGATAGGTCTTGAACTTAGGATCATCCTGCTTCAGCCTCCTGTGTGGCTGGGATTACAGGTCTGCATCACCAGGGGTGATTCTCAGGTTCTACTTGTATTTTTCCCCCTTTGGACAGGATCTCACTATATAGCCTTGGCTGGCCTTGAATTCACTGTGTTACCCTTGCTCTCTCAAACTCTTCATCCTCCTACCTCAGTGTTTCCTGAGTGTTAGGATTATAGGTATGTACTTTTTCCAGGTTCTGCTTTAATTCCTTCAAGAAGAAGAGTCACTGTAATTGCTAAAAATTCCCCAGTGCCCCTGAAGGATACCAGCCAGGCTCTGCTCAGAGAGGCCTTGTTCCTGTACATAATACGTAATGCTCTTTGTGACCTGAAGAATCAATCCATGAAGCTTCACCTTACAAATACCCAACTGCCCCTGGTGCCCCATGGCTGTTTGCTCAAAAGTCCTTCATCTCTCAAACATTCACTAAGTGCATCCTTCCTGTATGTACCAGGCACTGTGCCAGGTTGAGTATTTAAGTACAGATCAAGTGAGACCCTGTCCTTCCTTGCAGTCCTATAGCTGCTCTAGTCTACATGGACGTCAATGCAGAAAATGTTAAACCTGTCACAGGATGACCTGGCCTGGCCCCAGGGATGGGGAGCTAGCTATTCCTGCGGATTTGCTGTCTGACTGGAGATTCAGGGACTGTCCTGATGGGGGAGGACAGCAGGAAGGGCATGTCCACAAAAAAGATATGCAGGGAGTGTGTGCTCAGGACCAGGAGTGAAAAGCCAGCAGAACATAGAAGCCAGTACAACATAGAAGCCAGCACAAGCCTGGGACTGGGCCCAAAACACCTTGCATAAGTGACTGCAGGGCCCTTGAGATGGCTCAGCCAATAACAGTGCTTGCTGCCCAGTCTGACGATTTGAGTTCTATGGTAGAAAACACTGATTCTCATATGTCCTCTGACTTTCACATGTGAGCCATTACACACACACACACACACACACACACACACCCCAAATTAATAAATGTAATAAATAATTTGTGCAAAACAACATAAAAAGGAGGGCTGACTCTTCAAAGGCTGGCTGTGAGCAATGGCTGACTAAATGACCTCATGAGACAAAGAGTCGAGGTCAATCCTTTTGGAGGCACAAACACATCACTCCTACTTACTATGCCCTTCTGCACTTTCATTACTGAGCCCTTTCACTATTGTTATATCTGTTTTACATACACATTATCAGTGACTGATGGGCAGCTAGTCCCAGAAGTATATCTGAAGTCTATTTTTCAGGCAGTGCCTCAGAGATCAACTCCTCAAAGAAGGCTCTTCCAACTCACGGTATCCCTGAGTCCATGGTAGGTAAACCCAGAATCCTTGGTCAAAGTGGCTGGAAAAGGAAGATCCACTCTGGCCTACCCCTCTCTCTATGTTTTATTTTTGCCTTCCTGCCTTTTTAGTGCTGGGAATCAAATATAGGTCTTCTGCATGCTACGCAAACAATCCACCCCTGAGTTATAGCTTCAGCCCTTGACTTTATTGTTTTGTTTTGTTTTTTGACACAGGGCCTGGCTAGCCTGGAACTCACTATGTAGATCAGGCTGGCCTATACATTCACATTGGGCAAACGTGTGCACTCGCACACCCACACCCCACATGCAATTAAAAAAAAAGATAGTGCTGAGAAGGACTTGGGTTCCGTTTACAGCATCTACATGGTGGTTCACAAGCATCCAAAACTCCAGTTGCAGGGCATCTGATACCTTCTTCTGACCTTCACAGGCACTAAGCACACATGTACTTATATATGTATAGGCAAATACATACATACATACAATAAAAATAAATGTTTTAAAAAAAAAAGTCAGCCGGGTGTTGGTGGTAGTGCACGCCTTTAATCCCAGCACTCAAGAGGCAGAGGCAGGTAATCTCTGTGAGTTTAAGGCCAGCTTAGTCTACAAAGAGAGTCCTCTCCCCTTCTCCAGGATAGCCAGGGCTAAACAGAAAAACCCTGCCTCAAAAGAAGGAGGAGGAGGAGGAGGAGGAAGAGGAGGAGGAAGAGAAGAAGAAAGAAGAAGAAAGAAGAAAGAAGAAGAAGAAGAAGAAGAAGAAGAAGAAGAAGAAGAAGAAGAAGAAGAAGAAGAAGAAGAAGTTGTCATCCAACCCAGTCTTTCCCTGCAGTGGTCCTTGTCTGGTGGTAAATGAAGTCAGAGTGTAGGCCCCCAGGAGCCAGCCACAGAGTCTGCAAGCACCCACCTCGGAACATGTCGTACCACACCTTCTTGGCCTTGAGATGCTGCAGCCCATTTAGGTGCTTCTTTCGGTTGTGGAGGTTGTCCTGGAAGGAGCGGTCACAGTAATCACAGAAGTATCGCTTCCCCATAGCCACCTCCAATGAGCATTGGTGGTTCAGTGGTAGAATTCTCTAAGGCCCCTGCAAAGCCACAAAGCACTTGTTCAGACCATTGAAGAAAAGACCATGTGTCAAAGCTCTAGGCACAGAACCCTCGTATGAGCACTGACAGCCAGGCTTGCTGCAATCCTTTGCTTACAGGACTGCTTCCTGTGGAGTTTGCAGAGCTGACAATCAGGGGTAACAGGCCTCATCCAGAGGGACCTTACGATTCTGCTATACAGTCTCCAACACTGACTGGCAGACCTAGGACTTCAGGGTATGAGGACCAACTTTGGAGATTTATTTTTATATTTATTTATTTATTTATTTATTTTGTTTTTTGTTTGTTTTGAGACAGGCTTTCTCTGTGTAGCTTTGGAGCCTGTCCTGGAACTTGCTCTATAGACCAGGCTGGCCTCGAACTCACAAGATCCACCTGCCTCTGCCTCTTGAGTGCTGGGATTAAAGGTGTGCAAGCCCCCACCACCCGGCTGGAGGTTTTGTTTTGTTTTTTAAGCTTCTAGGTAATTCTAAAAGTGTACAGGCTGGAGGACCACCACCTTAAACCCTCTCTCTGGCTAGCCTCCTTTGTGCCTGTGGGACCTCCAACCTCCTTGTTCCCTCCACTTAGGCTTCCTCTCTGCTTCTCACACGACAGGCATGTGGCTGCCTTTTTGTATTTGTACTTGCTGTCCCTGGGCCTGAATGCTGTCCCTCAGATACTCGTAACACTTGCTCACTCTGTCCTTTGATCTTTGCTCACTGGATCTGAACTCAACCACTGGACCTGACACACAGGGTCCTCTTTAGTTCTCACCACTTTCTGCTTTATTTTCCTCATAGCACTAATCTTACTACGTCACTGTCTTTCTTTTACAACAAGAATATAAATCTGTGAAGGCAAGTATATTTTGCTGTTTCTTAGGTGCCCCAGCACCTAAATAGTACTTGGAACAGAATAGGTAGGCAATCAAGCATTTGCAGAATAAATTAATGAATTACCATGTTCCCTTTGGGACAACTGGGGTTCAGAGGGAGGAAGTGATTTGCCTAATGTCACACAACTGGTAAGCAGAAAGCAAATACAGGTCCCCTAAAAATTCTGTTGCCAAATGTCTCCCCTTCCCCCCCCCCCCCCCCCAGCTAGCTCAGTGTTCAGGGAAGCCAGAGAGCTCCACAGCAGGTGCTGACAGCTTCCTGAGGAGACTACTGCATCTTGGGGGAGGGGTTCCCAGCCAGCATCAGATGGAAATGAGAACACTGCAGTGTCTTAAGGCCCTTCAGCAACAGTTCCCTTAGCCACTGTTCCGTGCCAGGAGTCTGTAGCCCAAGGTGGACAGTGACTGTCAGTCTCACAGCCAAGTCCTAGGTCTTGAAGCCCACTGGGAGCTATATCCAGAGGGACTGCAAAGACTAAGACCAGAGCAACCCCTCCACCACAGAGCAGGCTCCTGATACCCAGGGGAAGGTGGAAATGACTTCCCTGAGATTACGAGGTAGCTACCTAAAGTGGCAGCTGAAGCCCCAGACTGCCAAGCACCTGACAAACTAGGCTGACTCTAGGACTCAATCCACAGAGCAAACAGATGGGGGAAGACACCTCAGGAAGAAAGGACTGGGAGTGAAGAGGAGACAGTCGCCATGGATGGTTCAGGCAGCCAGGCCGGCTGATTGAGAAAGTTGCTCCTGCAGCAGACAGGGATAGCAGCCATTAAGTCAGGGGCTGTAATGGGATCAGGAACAGCTAGTCATTCCAAATGAAAACGTATAAAACCTCTCTTCTCCCATTACTCCCAAGAAACTGCATCCCAGACACGAGGACTTGATCTATTAAATTTGGCAGCTCTAATGCACCCCGTCTTGCCAATAAACTTATAGGAATTGGATTGAAATTGTAAGAGATGAACGCTTAACGGCCGAGTGCTTAACCAAGCCATTCACGAAGCTTGAAGCTCCAAGGAGCTGCTGGCTCTGGAGAGTAATGGGAAAAGGAGGGGCGGAGGAAGGTATCCCTCTGGGAGACTGACATAAAGTGGAGCAGTGGCTCTGCAACAGCCTGAGGTGGACAGAACCACACAGAGCACAGGGAAATCAGCTATGCGCCCTTGTGCAAGCTGCTGTCCCTTCTTGACACCTTATTTTGAATATAAGGCAGTGGATTTGAATGATCAGCTTTTGTTTCAGGAGTAATATAGAGAAATATGCTAGTACAAATTTACATATTAAGGCTAGGCTATAGCTCAGTGACAAAGCACTTGCCCAGTGCTAAAGTGCCAATAGGTTCAATCTCTAGCACCACAAGTAAAAGGACTATGGACTGGAACTAACACTCATGTTTAGCATCAAGCAAGCACTCAGAAAATATTTTTGGAACTGTGGTTCTGAGTATCTGTCATACACTGGCTAAGAGCTTTGCATGCATCTCCCACATAGGCTTTGGCATGGCCTGCAAGGGATACCCATGAGACTTCAGGAGAAAGGCACTGGGACCCTAAGATGCAAAGTACCTCAGTCAAGGTCACACTACTAGAAGGCAGATGAGCTGGGCTTAGAACCCAGGTAGGAGGTCTGCATTACTAACAAATCATAGTGACACGTCACTATTCACTCACCCAGTACTATGCTGGTCCCTTTGAAACCCAAAATGTATATATCAAAACCTACTTATGAATAAGAAGGCTGATGAAACTGGATGTCAGTGTTCAAGTGACCCCTGAAATTAGCCAGTTGACATTGCAGAAAAGGCAAGTGAGTATAAGAGAGGACCACAGAGTTACCAAAGTCCACAGCACAAAAGGCAGAGGTGGGACTAGACCCTCAGCACCACAGACTAGACTCCCATATTACATGATGGCTCCATATCCTCCACTGCCCAGGGATAATAGTAAAGGCTCAATGCTTTTCATCTGTCCCCAGGCTTGTCCCCATAGCCAGGTACTCAAAGCCATGCCTTGGCAGGAGCTGACCTTTAGCAAAGTGACCTCTCCAGACAAGAAGTGCTAGGACCCTGATGCAACTGCCTCCCACTAAGGGCTTGGGCACATATTAACGGGAAGCAAGCAGAACCTCCTAGCCAGGTACAGCATCTTGCCACACTGTAAACAGAATCATTCATGCCACCGCCAGGCATCCCTGATCAGAGCATACCCTGTACCACTGTGCTCCTTGACCCTGAGTTGGCAGAAGGGAGACAGCTGGATGGTCTATGCATGGAGCCAGACAGCAGCATGGGGTGCTGACTAAGCTGGCCTCCTCTACCATGATTCATCCTCATCTTCAGCAGTGTGAGCTAGGCCCTGTCCAGAACACAGAATGAACCAGCCCCACTCCCCACCAAGAACACAGGTGGTACCACTCTCAGGGACCAGGTCCATGGCTACAACAGCATCTGCTGGCTCCCCAGAGCTTCAACAGATGCCAGGGATGGCTATTCATGGCCAAGGGACAATGCTTAAGCTAGTGAAACTTAAGCCCTCTGGGACTACACAGCAGATTCTAATGCCAATGCCCTCTGCAAAGTTATCTCATGTACTGAGTGTGTCCTTAGCTATAAAACCAGGGTCTCAAAGCACAATGGCTCTTCAGCATCCACCGGGGATGGGTTCCAGGACCCTCATGGATATCACCTCCCCCAGCTCATCCTTTATATAAATGCCACAGAATTTGCATTAACTCACATACAGCCTCTTGTATATTTTAAATCATCTCTAGAGTATTTACAATACCAAGTAAATGTAAATGTTATGGAAACAGTTGTTTTATTGTATTATTTAGGGAATAATGACAAGAAAAAAATCTACACATATTCAGTACTTTGTTTTTGTTTTGAGACAGAGTTTCTCTGGGTAGCCCTGGCTGTTCTGAAACTTACTCTGTAGATCAGGTTGGCCTCTAACTCAGAGATCTGCCTGCCTCTGCCTCCTGGGTGCTGAGATTAAAGGCATATACCACCACTCTGGCTATTTTTTGAAAACTGCAGGACCCAGATATCTCACTTTGCATTCAGGCTTATTCTCTTGTGGGCCTCAAGGACAAAGAACCCTGTGTCACCCACCATCACTCCCAATCTTCAAGAACACACTGCTGGCATGATAAATGAGTGGCTTGCACAGCCAAGCACTCCTCCACCTTGCTTGATACCATTACGGCTCAGGTAGGTCCCTCACTTCACCAGCCCCTGGCACACAGGATACCTGACTCTTGCAGAGCTCTGGCCTGTTCTGTTGTGTAGCTGCCCATAGAACTTATCCCCATCCTGGCTGTCTCACTGCACCTAACTATCCTCCAGGCTCAATGACCAACCTCTCTACCCACAGAGGAACAAGAGGGAAGAAAAGAGACAGGGGTGAGGTGAAGGGAAACAGATTCAAATTTGATTCATGCATGCTGGCGTCTCACTTTCATTCTTTAAAAACTTTTTTCTTTATTTTTATGTGTATGAGTGCTTTGACTGCATATATGCTTTTGTATCACACATGTGCAGTGTCCAGAGGCCAGAAGAAGACACTGGATCCCCTGGAACTGGAGTTACAGATGGCTTTGAGCCACCATGTGCAAGCTAGGAACTAAAGCTGGGTCCTTTGGAAGAGCAGGTAGTGTTAACGGCTGAACCATCTCTCCAGTGTCCAAAGGGTTTTGGAGACTGAACAGCCCCTTGTACACACTCAACATTGAGCTATAGATCCCCAGCCCTCACTTTCACTCTTACTTCACCTTCACGGAGGTCCTCTGAGGTGGGGGTCTGTTCTGCCCATGAGGAACAGCTTCTCAGGACTCCTCACCTGCTCACAGCTGGCAGAGTTGACAATAATGGCAACAATCATTGCTAGTGATAGCAGTGTCTCGTGCTGAGGGCTCTGGACTAGGAATATTGAGAGCCCCACACCTCATCTTGTGGCCCTTCCCTGCCATGCTCTGCTGGAGACCCCACGGCCAAAGCACCCCAGAGCAGGACTCTAGAGCTCATTAGCCCCTCTCCTACTGCCCCTCTGAGGCTATAGGGGAGCACACATTTGCGCTTCATCAGTATAGTTCCTCCCACTGTGTGCATCACTGGCACAGGGCTAAAAAAAGCCAACAGCTTGGCCTTGGCCAGGGGCTGGAATGTATACTGTAATTATCCTAGACTTGTGCTCACCACATGCTCACCTGCCATTTCATCTAATTACGACACCGTCAGATCCAGGTAAACAGTAAAGCAGAGCTTTATCACATGCCCACAAGTAGCACAGC
Source organism: Cricetulus griseus (assembly GCF_003668045.3). Classification (NCBI taxonomy): domain Eukaryota; kingdom Metazoa; phylum Chordata; class Mammalia; order Rodentia; family Cricetidae; genus Cricetulus; species Cricetulus griseus. Next base: position 100,188,579 of record NW_023276807.1, read on the forward strand.
AGTGTCCCAGTGCCACGTCTGCTGTCGGGAATTGATGGGATCCAAACTGGTCTGGAGGGATGGTCCAAGGCTGTCTGTTCAGGACCCTGCTCCAAAGGAAGTGCCAAGGAAATATAGGTGGGCCTTGTATGTAGGAGCACCTATAGGTACTGCAATGCTGGACTGCAAACTCAGCTTTCTCATCCAGCCCTCAGTCCTGTACTCGCCTCCTAGCCACCCTGGGATGAACTACATCACCTCATGCCCAGCAAGCTAAGGCTGTTGGGGGCCTGCCAATTCAGTGGTCTGGGTTAGGACCAGAATCTAAGCAGGCACTGCTCCCAGATCCTCAGAGCAATAGTCTAGGGTGGTAGGTGATGGAGTGAAGCAGAAAGAACAAGGGCCTGCAGTCACAGACTCTGACCCTAGAAAGCTAGTTTTTCCTAAGCACAGAGTTCCTAACTTAAGATGGCTACACACCTTCTATAGAAACTGTACTTAAAATACCAAATGCTGATCTTCTCCAAGCTGGAAACACACAGCAGGTATCAGGAGCAGGCCACAGCAGTCTGTTGGTCCCATGACCACAAAAGGAAACACCAGTTGAGAAGCCCTGTAACCCCTCAGCCCAGGTCTGAACTCCAGCCCCACTGCCCGTGGCTGTGCATTTCCCTCCATACTTCATCTGGGAAGTGAGCCGATGACATGGTTTTCAAGATGCCTCTGAGGACCAGTCACACATGCTGGGTGCTCGGCATACCAACGGTACTCAGTGCCCATTTGTGGAAGGATTGGTCAGCCTCTACATCCCAGTGAACTTCCTCCCAGCTTTCCCAACTAGTACAGCCCCTTCTCAGCTGTGTCAGAGTTTATCTATGTGACCAAGAAGTGTCATGCTACTTCCAAGGACAAGTTATAACTCAACCTCTAACTTGGCTCTCTCTTTCTCTAATCAGTCAGTCTGTGAGTAGCTAGCTACTACACAGTGGACAGTGTTGATGGTGAAGCCCACATGGCCAGGGTCTGAGATCTGACATCCCACCTGTTCACTCCTAAGTGCCTCCTTCCAGTCCAAGCCAATCTCAGATGACCCTGGCTGACAGGGTCATCTAGAATCATCCAGCTAAGCCCCAACCAAGTTCCTGACCCTCAAAATCAACATAAGATAATGTCTGTTGGTAGCACATGCTGGAGGCAGTGGATCTCTGGGAATTCAAAGCCTGACTGAATTCCAAGCCAGCTAGGGCAGGGTAAGACCTTGTCTCAAAAAAAAAAAAAAAAGTTTATTGATTTAAGTCCCCAAGTATTGGGGGTGGGGTAGTTAGTTTGTCATGCATCAAAGACAACTAATACAGTGGAATAAGTGAATTTTAAAAACCATCTAACAGCTGGGTGTTGTAGTGCCCACCTTTTATCCCAGAACTGGGGAGGTAGAGGCAGGCAGATCTCTGTAAATTCAAGGCCAGCTTGCTCTTCATAGAGAATTCCAGGACAGCATGAGCTATGTAGAGAGACCCTGTCTTAAAACCTAAAAATCAATCAATCAAACAAACAAAAAACTGAATGAAAACAACAAAAAGCACTTAACAATCTGTGACAATCACAGGTACACAGAATCCCTAACCCAAAAAATTCCTGAGCCATGTCATCAGAAGCCCCTTTTCCCACACACACAACCCGAAGGCACCATATTTCCTCATTCATTTATTCATTTGTTCACCAGCCACACACGTGATGAACGTTTCCTTCCTCCCAGACAGGAGTTTGTACTTTACCATCCAGGCCCTGCTCTCACAAGGACCACTAGGCACGTGCTAGGGCTGGCTGACAGATTTGCCATTGTACAAAGTGACAAGCTTGGTGCCCCAGAACCCCAATGGGTGATTTATGCCATAGATAATTCCTCCAAGTAAAAGACACAGGAGACCACAAAGTCATAGGGCATGGCTGAACAATCTAATGTGAAAACCCAAATGCTCAAAATCTAAAACTTCACGATGCTCAGAAAGTCAAACTCATCTCTTCAGATTGAAAACCTGAAATCTGTCCCAGCACTCGGGAGGCAGAGGCAGGCGGATCTCTGTGAGTTCGAGGCCGACCTGGTCTACAGAGTGAGTGCCAGGACAGGCTCCAAAGCCTGTCTCGAAAAACAACAAAAGAAAGAAAGAAAGAAAGAAAGAAAGAAAGAGAGAGAGAGAGAGAGAGAGAGAGAGAAAGAAAGAAAGAAAGAAAGAAAGAAAGAAAGAAAGAAAGAAAGGAAAAAGAAAACCTGAAATCTGGTGGCTGGAAAGATAACTCAGGGGTTAAGAGCACTGACTGCTCTTCCAGAGGACCCAGGCTCAACTCCCAGCACCCACAAGGCAGCTCCCAACTATCTGTAACTCCAGATCCAGGGAATCTGACACTTTCATACCAATGCACATAAAATAAAGTTAAATAAATAAAAAAAGAAAGAAAATCTGAAGCACTTTTGGTTGTAGGATTTTTTGCTTGTTTGGTTGGTTGGTTGGGTTTTCAAGACAGGGTTTCTCTGTAGCTTTGGGGTCTGTCCTAGAACTTGCTCTGCCTCTGCCTTCTGAGTGCTAGGATTTAAGGGGTGTGCCACCACTGCCCCGCCTGATGGTATTTGTTTTGAGACAGGTCCTCACAATATAGCCCTGACTGGCCTATAACTCACAGAGATCTGTGAGCCTCTGACTCCCGAGTGCTGGAATTAAAGGTGTTAGACACATCTGGCTTCCCAGGCATTTTGTTACTGCAATGTAGCTGATCCAGATACTAAAATCTAACTGTACATCACCAAGAACAGCTGGTGGTACCCAGTGCTAGCTAGCTACATGCTGAGCAAGCTGCTCATAGTTCTGTGTAGGGTGGGGTGGGAGCTCCCACCCCACGGCATAGTTCACACTGCCTGATGTGTCAGCTCTACCACAACCCTCATTTTGGTCCCTGAACATTAGAGACCACTATTGGAAGTAGCAGGAACAGGGTGTGAGCCACAGTTCAATGGTTGCTACCTCAGTTGCTAAACTATTTGCCAGGTGGCTGAGGTAGAAGGGTTACTTGATCCCAGCAGTTTAAGGCCACCTTGAGCAACAGCAAGACCACCTCACACACACAAACACACAAACAAACAAAAAATCCTAAAAACCCTAGGTGTAGTGATCCCAGCCACAGTAGATGGAGACAAGAGAATCAGTTCAAAACTGACCTTGGTTACATAATGAATTTGAGGCCAGCCCAGAACACACAAACCTTGTCTCAAGATAGGTAGGTAGGTAGGTAGGTAGGTGGAAATTCTTGGACAACTGTTCTCAATGTTAAGTGGAAAACAGTTTATCATCACAACCATACACAACAGGAGAGCATTTCTCAAGGCAAAAGAATTTTCCTTCGGAAAGATGGCTCAGCAGTTAAGAGCACTGGCTATTCTTCAAGAGGACCCAGGTTCAATTCCCAGCACCCACATGGCAACTTGCAGCTGTCTGTAACTCCAGTTGCAAGGGATCTGACACTTTCACACAGACATTCATGCAAGCAAAACACCAACGGACATAAAAATAAATCTTTGTTTGTTTTTGTTTTTTGAGACAGGAGTTCTCTGTGTAGTTCTGGCTGTCCTGGAACTTGCTCTGTAGACCAGGCTGGCCTTGAATTCACAGAGATCCACCGACATCTGCCTCCTGAATGCTGGGATTAAAGGCATGCCCAGCTAAGTAAATCTTAAAAAATAAAATAAAATTCTCCTCCACTACACACATATAGAGAGACTACAGCAGACATAGAATATTTACTGTGGTTATCCCTGGCTCAGGAATTACATGTGTTTTATTTTTCACTTTGCATTTTTCTACTCTATTTTTTTTCAAAATTTGTTTAACTTTATTTTATGTGCATCAGTGTGAAGGTATCAGATCCCCTAGAACTGGGCTTACAGACAGTTGTGAGCCGCCATGTGGTGCTGAGAATTGAACCAGGGTCCTCTGGAAGAACAGCCAGTGTTCTTAACCACTGAGCCGTCTTTCCAGCCCCACATTTTTCTATTCAGTGTAGATTGTTTGAAAACATCTAAAACCAAAAATATTCCCTTCAAAAAGTGGGGACTGAACAGATTGTGGGGGTCTCATGTTTTTAATCCTAGCACACTGGAGGTACAGGCAGACCTTTGTGAGTTTGAGCCCAGACTGATCTACATTGCTGTCTGGTCTAGGCCAGTCATGGCTACATAGTAAGACCCTGCCCCAAAAAGGGACTAGAGAGAAGGGTCAGTCATTTAGAGAGCACTCATTGCTGCTCTTGCAGAGAACCAGTGTTGAGTTCCCAACACCCACATGTTGTGAGAGACACAACAATCCCTATCTCCACGTCCAGGGGATTCAGTGTCCTCTTTTGACCTCCACCTGCACCAAGCACATATGTGGTGTGCGCACACACACTCTTACTCACACACACTGAGAAGTGGCTCAGTAGTAGAACATTTATTTGGCTCATGTGAAGCTCTGGGTTTAGATCTGCCAGACATGGATAAATTCTACTCTTTCCCCCTTAGGAGGCTGCCATAGATGGTTCCAAGGACTTTGTTCACCTGGATAAATCAGCATGTGTGGAAATTGAAAAGGACAGAATAAATATTTCTTTCAGCTCCTGTTGGGTAAGCACCAAGAAAAAACCTGGTTCTAACCAGTCTGGCCTACCAACCCCTGGTGAAGGTTGGCTGTACCTGGTTCTGGGCTCCAGATCACAAGCTACAGACAGTTTCTCATCAGGTGGTTACAGGTCTCAGGAGGCCTGAGTTTCCAAACAGGAGTGATAAAAATAGTCTGAAGGAGGCTCCTGAACTAAATACCGGGCTCCAAACCATGCCTGCCTCTTCCTCCTCCTGTCATCAATGGTGTGCTGCTCAAGCCAGACCTTACTTTTCTCTCTTGTAGCCAAGGCCCCTCTGCTGCCTGGCCTTCTGCATCTTGCACCATCCCAACCCTCCTAAAATCAGCCCTACTCAAAATGTCTATGGCTCCTACTTAACAACCTTGTTGAAAATGAAGTCTTGGGCTGGTGAGATGGTTCTCTGGGTAAAGGTTATTTCATAAAAGCCTGATGACCTGACTTCAACAAGAACCCATAAGATGGGAGAGAGAACAAACTCCACAAAGCTAGCCTCTGGCCTCCATAGCTTGCCTTGGCATGCTCTCTCTCTCTCTCTCTCTCTCTCTCTCTCTCTCTCTCTCCCTCTCCCTCTCTCTCTCTCTCTCTCTCTCTCACACACACACACACACACAGAGAGAGAGAGAGAGAGAGAGACAGAGAGACAGAGAGACAGAGAGACAGAAAGAGAACAAAAGAGAAATAGAAATAGCCTCCTGGGGCAGAGTGGGGGCAATAGGAAAGCACTTGGCTAGGACAGTGTGGCTCTGGGTTCTACACTTACTACTCTCCCTGTCCAAAACGTTTCCTGGGCCAAGTCTCAGAAATTCTGACTTAGCAGATCTGGAAAGTGCCACCATTGCCTGGCCTGAAAGAATTCCTAGCATTAAAAAAAAAAAAAAAATTAAGGCTGGCAGTGGTAGCACAAGCCTTTAATCCCAGCATTTGGGAGGCAGAGGTAGGCAGATCTACCTGAGTTCAAGGCTAGCCTGGTCCACAGACTGAGTTCCATGACAGGCTCCAAAGCTACATAGAGTTAATATAACAGGTAGCTAAGACGTTAGCTCAGAAATCAATATTAGATTTCTGGTTTTAGGTTGAGAGATTAGCAGTAAATGATTAGAAACTCTATGTGTTATAATGTACCAAGGTGCTAAAAAATGTCATTTTAGGGTTCACTTCCTCTTCCTCTACATTCTTCTGTCATGTGAGGCATAGAGCCTAGTGTGTGAGTGTATATGTTGGGTTGAGCTACTTCAAACTGCTCTCAACCGCTTTATACAGTTGGGGATGACCTTGAACTTCTGATCCCCCTGCCTTTACCTTCCTAGTGCTGGGATTACTGGTTAAGTGCATATCACACACTCTCAGGTTACACCATGCTGAAGATCAAACCCAAGACCTTGTTTGTATTAAGCAAGCACTCCACCGACTGAGTTAACACCCAGTAATTTTTTGTCCTGTTCTAAGTTTTTAAAAAGTACTGAACTATAAAGAGAGAGAGAGAGAGAGAGAGAGAGAGAGACAGAGACAGAGACAGAGACAGAGACAGAGACATAAAGTTGTGTAGTAGGTAGGGAGGTAGAGGAGAATCTGGGAGGAATTGGGAGAGGCTCAAAACTTGATCAATATATACTATATGGTTTGAGGTCAGAGTCTTCTATGGAGTGAGTTCCAGGTCAGCCAGGGCTACCAAGAGAAATCCTGTCTCAAAACAAACAAACAAACAAACAAAAACATGTATACATATTCTAAGAAAAAAAATTTCAATTAAAAAAATAGTAAGCTAGGTGTAGTGGTGCATGCTTTTAATCCCAGCACTCAGGAGGCTGAACAAGGCAGATCACTGTGAGTTCAAGGCCAGTTTGGTCTACATATCGAGTTCCAAGACAGTCAGATCTCATCCCTTCAGAACAGCTATCATTAGAAAACAACAAATGCTGGAGAGGACACTTCAGGATACAGAACCCTTTCCATACACGTCCTGTGGGAGTGTTTATTAGTGCAGCACTGTGGAAATCAGTATGATGGCTCCTCAAAAAACTAACATACAGCTAACATGCACTCAGCCAGACCACTCTTGGGTAATACCTGAAGGACTCAGATCATCAACACAGCACAGACACCTGCACGTGTTCATAACAGCCAGATTATGGGTTCAGCCTAGGTGTCCATCAACAGGCAAATGGACTAAGGAAATGGGACATACATACACAATGGTATTTTACCTAGCCATAAAGAACAAAATTATGTCATTTATGGGAAATGGATACAACTGTAGAACATCATATTAAGGGAAGTGAGTCAGACTCAGAAAAACAATTATCATATTCCATCTGTAGATCCTAGGTTTTATACAGATACATAAAAATCATAAATGCATATAAGATTCGAAAGTAGAAGCAGAACTATGAGTGGGAATGTTTGGAAATAATAGGAGAGAGCCAAAGTACATAATGAGTTTGTATAGAAATGTGTTTATGAATTCCATCCCTCTGCACAATCAATTTTAAAAAGTATTGAATTGTTTGTAAGAAATTTAAATTCAGTATAAACTTAATTAATTAAATTTGCTAGTAACTAAGTATCCTTGGGGAAATTGAGCTTGTTAGGTTATGCATCCCAAGTACTTAAAAAGAAAATCAAATATATTGAAATTATAAATAGAGTTAAATGTTTGAGGGAATGTAATTAAACTGTAAGTAGAGCTGAGTGTCTAGAGGAATTTAGTTTGTTCAACTTGAGTTCAAACATTAATCAGAAAAAAAGTTAAGGTTGTTTTCCTTATCTCTCTAAATTTTTGTGTAGAAATTGAAGATTTTTTTTTCCCCCACTGAGACAGTCTCACTTCATCGCCTAGGGCTGGCTTCAAACTCTCAAAATTTCTGACTTAGCCTCCCAGAGTGCTGGAATTACAGCTAAGCACCACTATACCTGCCTCAACATATACATACATACATACATACATACATTTGGCCTTGAACTCAACAATTAAATTATTTAGAAAAAAATTAAAATTTTTTTCTGGGCGGTGGTGGCGCATGCATGCCTTTAATCCCAGCACTTGGGAGGCGGAGGCAGGAGGATCTCTGTGAGTTCAAGGCCAGCCTGATCTAGAGTGAGTTCCAGGATAGGATCCAAAGCTACAGAGAGAAACCCTGTCTCAAAAAACAATAACAGCAGCAGCAAAAAATGGACCAAAAACTGAAAAAAAAATAGTTTTATTTTCTTTATTTTTTATTTTTTATTTTATGTGCATTGGTGTTTTGTCTGAGTGAGGGTGTTGGGTTGCTTGGAACTGAGGTTACAGACAGCTGTCAATTGCCATATGGAGCCAGTGCTCTTGACCAATGAGCCATCTCTCCAGTCACCTAAAAAATGAAAATAAAATTAAGGTTGGGCATAATGGTACACACCTTCAATCCTAGCACTTGGGAGGCAGAGGCAGGTAGATCTCTGTGAGTTTCAAGTCAGCCTGGTCTACAGAGTGAGTTCCAGGACTGCTACACAGAAAAAGCCTGTCTCTCTGCTCCCAAAATAATTATAATATGGAGGCTTAGATGATGGCTCAGTAGTTAAACACATTTGTTTCTCTTGCAGAGAAACTGAATTCAGTCTCCAGTACCCACATGGCAGGTCACAACTGTCCATAATTCCTGTTTTTTTTGTTTGTTTGTTTGTTTGTTTTTTTGGTTTTTTGAGACAGGGTTTCTCTGTGTAGTTTTGGAGCCTATCCTGGCACTCGCTCTGGAGACCAGGCTGGCCTGGAACTCACAGAGATCCACCTGCCTCTGCCTCCGGAGTGCTGGGATTAAAGGCGTGCACCACCAACGCCCGGCCATAATTCCAGTTCTAAGGGATCCAAAACATAAGTGTGGTGCTCATACACATATACATTCAGGTAAAACATTCACACATGCAAGATAAAAATAATGCTTAAAAATAACACTTTAAGATTAAATAAATAAGGCACACCTTTAACTCCCTGTAGCCACCCTAGCTATCCCACATAAAATGATTTCCCATCCTCTGAACTTGCAATCAACCACATTTGTTGTAGGTATCTTGCAGGTGATCAGCAGAACCTAAGTAGTTTTTCCCTGCAGGCTCATAACTTCCTGCCAGGAGTTACCAGGATGCTTTGCAAACAGCAAATACCCAGAGCACATCCTCAATGTTGTCCACTTTCCCTTCTAGTTCCTAACAGCCTTTATTGTTGCTTTTTACAGGTTATATAAAGTAGATAGTCAGGTCTGATCAAGGTCACATAGAGTCAGAAGGAGAGCTAGGCCTAGAGATCAGCCTTTGGTTTAATCTAATTAATTAATTCATTTAGAGAAAGAGTCTAATGTAATCCAGGCTGGCCTCAAACACTATGAACTTCTGCTCCTCCTGCCCCACCTCCCAAGAATTGGGATTACAGTCCTGTGCTTGTCTCAGCCTTTCTCCAGTCTCAGAGAAGTCCTCTAGATTTCAGAATCAGCAGCCCCATTTGCCCTAGATGTTTCCACTTCATATCTAAGGAACAACTCACATGAAACACAATTTACAGAGCTGGAGAGCATGTTAAAAGCATGTGCTACTCTAACAGAGGACCCAAGTCACACACCACCAGTTTCAAGGGATCTGATACCCTCTCCTATGGGCACTGCCATTCAGGAGCACATATTAACCCATTCAATATATATATATATATATATATATATATATATATATATATGCATCGTTTACCATAACAAAAAGCAAATCTTTAAACACACATACAATTTACAGGCCAGGCGTGGTAGTGCATATAATTTCAGCCTTCCAGAGACAGAGACAGAAACAGGAGGATCACTAGGAGTTCAGAGTCAGGCTAGTCTATACGTAGCTGGTTTCAGGCCAGCCAGACCAAGTGTGAAAACTTGTCTCAAAACAAACAAAACATCATTTAGTCTCTGAGGTCAAACTTTGATTTACCCCTAGATGCTAATTCTTTCTTCTTTTGTTTGTTTTTGTTTTTCAGGACAGGATTTGTCTGTGTAGCCCTGGCTGTCCTGGAATCCATAATCCAGAGTGCTGGGACTAAAGGTCTGAACAATCAAACTCAGATTTTATTTTATTTTATTTGAGACAGGGTTTCTCTAATCAACGGCTCTGGCTGTCCGGAACTTGCTCTGTAAACTAGGCTGGTCTTGAACTCACTGAGATCCGCCTGCCTCTACCTCCCAAATGCTGGGATTAAAGGCGTGTGCCACCACTGTCCGACTTGAGCCTAGCTTTTAGTTCCCCTTTTTTTGCACATATCTGCTAGCTTGCTGGGTCTATCCTATCTCCCAAAATGCATCTCAAATCTGATGATTATTCTAATCCATTCTACTTTTAAGTCACCTTCCTCTGTAATAACCCCTCTTCAGTCTATTTTCTACCCAGAAGCCAGAAAGATAACATTAAAATGTAAATAAGATGTCACATTCCAGTTTAAAATCCTTAGTGACTCCCTAGTGCAATTAGGAAAAAAATAAAGGCCTCCTTACCACAGGTTACAAGGCCAGACTAGAAAAATGATTCAGGTCACCTACTCAGAGTCCAGTCTACACTTTCTCAAGCACGCAACTGCCTCTAAAACTTTGCACAAACATTGTCCTGTTTACCCTACTACTACATACTAAATCCTCCGTTAAGTGACTACCCAGACTTAAAGAGCACCACCAACCTGTCCAAGCATTCAATTTTCTCTCCTACAAAGTCCTAATTTCCAGAAGCGCTCTCCATTAGGCCTATCCATTACCCACACAATAGCCCGAGCTCTCCATGAGAGCTGGGACCTTTCATCTACTGGGGACCAGCTCAAAACCGACAGGGGAATCCTCAGATAAGCATCTGTAGGGTGCCTTTTACAACCAGGTGGCCTGCCTTTGAGGCCAGGCTTCAGAGCCTACGAGCTGGAGGACAGGAACCAAAGGCAAAGCCACCTTTTTCTCTTGAGGCGTGGCTGAAGGGTTAGACCTCTAGGACCCGACGTTTGCCACCCCCAAACCTACACCCGGAGTACAGGTTCACAGAAGACAGAGGGGCGAGATGAAGCCACGAAAGCCCAGGTGCCCTCGCCTCTCTATCCACTCCCCATGCCAGAAAATGCTGACAGCGCGGATTTAGAACGAAGAGCTCGTTATTCTGGGCAGAGAAGTAGCCTACAGCTCGGCCCAGGACGTCTAGCCCAAGGTACCTGGCTCCGTGGCTGGACGGCTCCGGGCTCCTCCTCTTGTGGCCTCGAGTCGCGCTCTGTTCGCTGGGATTCGTAGTCCTTCCTAAGGTATACGAGAAGACTGATCGCTAAGGCGAGACAGCGCGGGGGACGATGGGAAAGCCAAAGGGCTTTTGGGAGTTGTAGTTCAAAAGGTCAAACAGCAAGAAATAATTGAGGAGAAAAACTGGGTAATAAATTTTGCCAAACTTTGGCTATGTGAATGTCAACATCTTAAGGATCTTATATCCAAAGCACACTATTAATTTCTGTGTGGTTCAAAAACGTCAACTCTGAAATACAGAATTTCAGAACTACAATTCCCATAAAGCAGTGCGCATCGAAACTTTTGGTTGGAGCGAAAAGTCGGTCTCTACGCAGACTCAGTGGCGTCAGTTCAGTAGCGGGGAAACATGGCACCGACGATTACTGCGCGTCTGTACTCACTGCTGTTCCGCAGGACTTCCACCTTCGCCCTCACCGTCGTAGTAGGCGCCCTTTTCTTCGAGCGCGCCTTCGATCAGGGCGCAGACGCGATCTACGAGCACATCAACCAGGGGGTGAGGGCCTGGGCCGTGCTGACCTTGGGCCCGCCTGAAGGGTGACTGGGGGGAAGGGAGGGAAAAAGGGAGGGAGGACGAAACTCAAGTCTTCCCTTACAGGACCGGGGTTCTGAGATCGTTGTCTTGAGGCTATACCTTCAGACTCACCTGGTGTGAGTCCTAAATCTCACATTGACCCCACATTGCAGGGGTTGGGAGTATCCGTATGCCCACATTCCCACATAATCGTTTACAAAACCTAACGCCTGAGGCCTTAGAGGTCCCTAAGTCGGTGGGTTGCAAGTGGGTTGGAACTCAAACCCCTGCCTCCCTTATGGTTTCAAGGGCAGCAGGACAGCCATTAAAAGTATGTGTCCGTAGACAATGTGGTTGACTTTGTAAAATTGATGTTTAGTTCCCAAGGCCTCCCACTCAGGCAGCTTTGTTTTGATGGTTAAAAGCAGAGGCTATGAAATCTCGAGCCCTGGCTGGGAATACCGGAACTTTCTTTCCACTTAACCGTGGCACTAAGTTGAGTGAAGATCACAGTAATGACTACCTCTTGGGATACCGATGAGGTGCCACGTTCATAGAGGATACCATTGAAAGATGGCATTCACTGCATGTCTTAGACAACGTGGGAACATAAAGTAGGAAATAATGAGTCCTTTTTGATTTAACCGTTCCAGATTCTGTGCATGTTTTATGTCATTAGATTGTGGCTGTACTGGGAAAGGCATGGTACAGAAGGCCAGTCTGTTACCCCACTGGTTTTCTTTTTTGTTTGTTTTTCGACACAGTGTTTCTCTGTGTAGCACTGACTTTCCTAGAATTGGCTTTGTAGACCAAGCTGGCCTTGAACTCAGAGATCCACCTGTATCTGCCTCCCAGGTGCTGGGATTAAAGGCGAGCACCACCACTGCCCAGCTTCTCTACTGGTTGTTTTCTCCTCCTCTTCTTCCTCTTTTTTGGTTTATTTGTTTTTAAATTTTATTGTTTCAATTTCATAGGTATGTTTGCCTGCTTGTATGTCTGCACCATATTTGTGTCTGTGGAACTCTTTCTGTAGACCAGGCTGGCCTCAAATTCAGAGATCCGTCTGCCTTTGGTGCCTCAGTGCTGGAATCAAAGGCGTGTGCCACCACCCACCAGCATAGTTGTACATTTTTAATCAGGGTTTGACACTGATTTCTCAATAGTCTTTACTTTGGACAACAAACATAGTTGTAAAGTGTGAGGGCAAAAGTTATAATTAACTGTTGTATTTCCAATGCAGAAGCTATGGAAACACATAAAGCACAACTATGAGAATAAGGAATAATCCCTTGTGCCAATGGCCAGAAGGAGGGCTTCCACCTGTCACCTGTTTGCCTGGAGCTGGGCCTGCCAGAGGATGAGTTTGAAGTTACTCTTCATGGACCAACTGTACAAGCAAGCGGCGGCTCCACCCTACAAACAGACTCTAGCTTCTGCTGTGTTTGAAGTCTATGACTACAGTTATCAGTAAATAAATGCAGATTGTTCATGAGACCCCACTTTTGTTCCTTATTAACCTCCTGGTCTTGGTGGTTGAGACCATGTCCAAGCCCCATGCAAACCCTGGAAGACTCCACCATTTGGAGTTTTCATTAACTTCCAAAGAATTCTGATTTCAACACATAAGCCTGATAGACATTACCTTTAAACCATTAATTACAGTGAATGGGTGTTGTGGTACACAAGGAAGCATTGGATCTCTTCAACTGGAGTTACAAATGGTTGTGAGCTGCCTGGTGAGTGTTGAGAATTGAACCCAGTGCTCTCAATTGTTGAGCCATTTCTTCAGCACCCTCCATTTTTTAAATCACATGAAGAAGCACTGTGGTCTTGGCTAGGAAAAAAACATTGCTCAAGCCGGGCATTGGTGGCGCACACCTTTAATCCCAGCACTCGGGAGGTAGAGGCAGGCAGATCTCTGTGAGTTCGAGGGCAGCCTGGTCTCCAGAGCAAGTGCCAGGATAGGCTCCAAAGCTACACAGAGAAACCCTGTCTTGCAAAACAAAAAACAACAAAAAACATTGTTCTAGGAGTCTTGCCCTAACCTCTGTCCCAGGCTTTTTGGGGGGCGTGTGGGGGTTTCAAGACAGAGTTTCTCTGTGGCTTTGGAGGCTGATCTGGAACTCACCGAGATCTGCCTGCCTCTGCCTCCCAAGTGCTGGGATTAAAGGTGTGTGCCACCTGTCTCAATCTTTTAACTTAATGAGTGGCTTTTGGTAATCTCCATGTCTTTCTGGGCCACAGCCTCCTGCCAGGGTTCCTGTAAGGGTCAGTATATGAGAGTGTTGGTGAGTTTAAATTCAAGCCCAACAGTTCTTTAGCTGTATGTACCAAGGGAACACCCTACCTTGCTGATTTTGTTTTTGGAGACAGGGTTTCCCTGTGTAGCTTTGGAGTCTGTCTGGAACTAGCTCTTGTAGACCAGGCTGGTCTCAAACTCACAGATCCGACTGCCTCTGCCTCTTAAGTGCTGGGATTAAAGGTGAGTGCCACCACAGTTGGGTGAGGATTGGGGTTTGAAGCCAAGCACCCATCTTGGGTAGGTTGGTCATAACTGCCTGGAATTCCAGCTACAAGGGGATCACACACTCTGCTTTGGCCCCCAAGGGCACCATTCATTTTCAAGACACAGGCACACATGTACACACAAATAAATCTTCCTTTAAATCACAGATCCTGTCACAGAGAGGCAACTGCTGTTGCAAAGGTATGGATGATGTGGACCCAGAAAAAAGGGCTCGGTTCCATTGCCTTCAGGCAACATGATGGTGTGAAGCATAGTGCGCTGACCTCCAATAGCCAATGAGCAGGCTGGGGGCAGGGTAGATGAAGCAGCCTCAGCATTCTGGAAGCCTGGAGCAGTAGGAATGTAAGGAAGAGGTATTTAAAAAAAAAGCCAGCAACAAATACTTGGCTGGTCCCTGCTCCACATGGGCCTATGGTAGAAAACTGCATGTGGGTCTTGAATGCCTAAGGGGAGACACTAGGTATCATGATGCCATTATGTAATGAGTCAAGAGCGCTGGGCAACAGTGCAAGGAGAGGAAACAGCCACAGGGTGGTTGGAGGCCTCCAAATAGCCTCGAGACATGGGCGCGTGTGTGTGTGTGTGTGTGTGTGTGTGTGTGTGTGTGTGTGTGTGTGTGTGTGTGTGTGTGTGTGACAGAATTGAGCATTTGTGTTGGGCCTCGGAAACAAAGCTGAGAGAGCAGGCTGAAAGGCCCTAAATTTGTTGTTTGAGGAACAAGGAGATGTAGATGGCTGAACATGATTGAGGGGAAGAAACTGAACCAGATCAACCTCAGATTGTTACTGCTGCCCTTAGATGTGGGCACTCCGGAAAAACACCAGTACGGCAGCTAGAGGTAATCACCCTGGAAACAGGCCAGCGGCAGGAAACATTGAGAGAAGCTGGCTTTTGTAGCTGGGGAAGTTCCCAGCCAGGGAAGGTAAAACACCCACCTGCAGTCAGTCCCCTAGAACCTGCAACGAGTTAGCCAGAGACAGAGATAATCCAGAACCTTCTCCACTGGATGGTTCAGATCAGGGAAGGCATGCAGACATGGGACACACCCTAGGAATCACCTGGTTTGTTCAATTGTGTTGTAGCCTCAGAAAATCAAGACCTAGGAAATTACATTCTGTCAACTGCATTGTCAATGCTTGAACTGAATGAAGCAGAGGTGAATTAGACTTTCAGGAATAACTTATTCCAAGTGGAAGTTGAAGCAGGAGGATTACCAGTCTGAGGCCACCCTGGAATTACAGGTGTTTGCTACTATACCTGGATATTTATTCTTGTGAAACACATTGTAATCTGGGATAGCCTCCAACTCACAGTAGCAACCCTGTATTATCTCCTGAGTGCTCGGATTATAGGGGTGTGTCAGCATGCCCAGTAGAAGTCCGATTTCTTATCTACTGGGTGAAAAAAGAGTAACTCTGAGGCAGGCAAACTAAATAGCTTTGAAGCCCGGTACTCCACTTGGCTTAGGCTATATACATATATACCCATCTCCAAATAAGGCTCCTAGCAACATGTTGGAGCCCCTAACTTCACTAGGATGGACATACAATAATTTCCGGTTATTAACCTGGAAATAAGCTATTTCCCTTAGTTACCCCTTGATGATGCCCAGTTTCTATCAAACACATACTGGAATACATTCTAGAACCAAGGGAAATGGGCTGATCTGGCCTAACACTTTGGATTACATGTACAGGAAGGCAAACTATTCACTCTATTTAACACATTAGAGATTTCTCACGTGGGACACCAAAATGCATGCTCTGTAAGGCACATTGTATTCTGTAAGTGAATGTTTAGGGAGAGTCCCCCATCCTATGACAGTGCACAATTGGATGTGAGCTGATTAAAATCAGACACAAATAGAAAGCTGTTATATAATCTATCAATCAAAACAGGGAACCACCCTCAATACACTCCTTAGCAACCAGACTCCTCATCCTGTCTAACCCACAAAAGGAAGCCTCAGATTAACAATCTGGGTCCTTCAGCACCCTGTTCATGTGGCCTCTGTCACCCAGTAGCTCCTTGATATACTATGGCCTTGCTTTTGCATAAAGTCCCCTTGTTCCTTTGCAACCTCTGTGAGCCTTTGTTTCAACTTTTGAATAAGAGAACCTGAATCCCCTGAGTAATAGCAATCACGCACACACAACCCCATACCCCCACACACACCCACACACACACATCCCCACTGGAACATTGTTTGGGACTAAAAGAAGAAAAAGTAGACCCCTCAATGACTCCCTATACTCACCATGCTTTTCCTTTCATTTCCTCCTCTACGGTGTTAAGACCTTGTATCTGTCAACAAGGGTGAATGACATCCCTGCTCCTTAGGCAGTGGCCAACTAAGGAAGTGGATTCAGGCATATGGGTATAGCTCTGCCTTAGAATTCCTGCCTAGCATGTGCAAGGCCCCATGTCCCATTCTTAGCACTGAAAAAAAAGTAGAGTCATACTGGAGACATCAGTGTAGACCTATGTAGACTTTAGAGCTGTATAGCTATTACAAAGATCCTGTGTGTTCTAGTTAGTTTTCTGTTGCTGTGTTAAAACATTGTTGGAGTCTGGAGAGATAGCTCAGCTATTAGGAGGTCTGGCTGCTCTTCCAGAGGACCCTGGCTTGATTTCCATCACCCACATGGTGAATCATAATTGTGTAACTCCAGTTCCAGAGGATCTGAGCCTTCTTATAGGCTGACCAAAAGCAGCCTAGAAGAAGGCTGGAGAGGAACTGATCTATTTGGCTTGTACTTCTAAGTCACAATCCATAGCTTCGAGGCCAGGGCAGGAGCTCAAGCAGAAGCCATGGAAGAGCACAGCTTACTGGTGCACTCAGGCTCATGTTCAGCTCACTTTCTTTTTCTGGAAACAGGGTTTCTCTGTATATCTCTGGCTGGCCTGGAGCTCACTATGTAGACCAGGATAGACTTGAATTCACAGAAATCCACCTACCTCTGCCTCCTGGTACTGGGATTAAAGGCAAGTGCCACTACACTGGGCTCAGTAGAGTCCTCCTGTCTTTGCCATAAGTGTAGCCATCCCTCCTGTAGCTTCTCGATATACTATACTCCCTCCCTCCCTCCCTCCCTCCCTCCCTCCCTCCCTCCTTTCTTTCTTTCTTTCTTTCTTTCTTTCTTTCTTTCTTTCTTTCTTTCTTTTTTGGTGTGTGTGTGGGTTCAAGGCAGGGTTTCTCTGTGGCTTTGGAGGCTGTCCTGGAACTAGCTCTTGTAGACCAGGCTGGTCTCAAACTCACAGAGATCTGCCTGCCTCTGCCTCCCGAGTGCTGGGATTAAAGGCATGTGCCATCACTGACTCAGCTAACTTTCTTATACAGCCTGCAAAGGGATGGTGCTGCCCATGGTGGGCAATTAAGATCATTCCTCACAGACATGGCTAGCCCTTGGTGTGTGTGGGGGGAGGGTGAGGACTGGGGGGCTACGGTGGTATGACACTGAAGAGGACTTTTGCTTTATGTCACAAATTTCTTTACCTCAGTAGGACCGCTACAAGGGGACAAAAGACAAACCCTTGCCAGGCATGATGGCACACACCTTTAATCCCAGCACTCAGGAGGCAAAGGCAAGAGGATCTCTCTGTGAATTCAAGGCCAGCCTGATCTGCCAAATGAGTTCTAGGAAGACAGTGCTACACAGAAACCCTGCCTAAAAAAACAAGACAAAACAAAACAAAAACAAGATAACAACAAAAAACAAAACCCCATGAGCTCTTTACCCCTTACCTGTTCAAACCATGCTTTCAAAAGCTTTGTCATCAACATCAGGTGAGCCACAAAGCCTGGAATGTTCCCAGACCTGGAACCCTAGGAACACACCAAATAAAACTAGTAGGGTTTGAGATGGCTACACTTATGGCAAAGACAGGAGGAGCTGTTGCCAAAGAAAAGCCTCAATCAATAGAACTCCTCCTGTAAGCTCCAGAAACCCAGATGTCAGGCAACCTGCCAAAGCAAAACCACAATCATTTGTTCTTTGTTGACTTCAAAATCACTCATTTTAGAGGTCACCCAATCAAGCAGGACATTATCAGCTGCCTGGTGGCTTCCCTGCTGATCATACCTCTGATGTTTGTGTGATATAGTTGCCTGGGTTACTTCCTATAAGCTTTCAGGCTGTCCTTGCTAAAATGCCTACCCTTTACTGGAGCCTACAGATATCTGATGGGTGGTTAAAATGGGATAAAAGGCTTGGTGGCTTACTTCACCTTCAGTCACCTTCAGATTTCATTGTCCCCTTTACTGTCTTGATCTCTGGGTCAGATTCTACTTAGCAATGGATGGAGATGTGCTTGGTGCATCTGTGATCCCAGCTCCGAGACAACAGCTGGAGGATCTCTGGAGTTTGCTGCTCACCCAGACCAGCCAAATGAGTGACTGCTGGATTCCATGACAGATCCTATCTCAAAAAATAATGTGAAGAATGTTTGAAGAAGACACCCTGCATCTAGCTCCAACTTCAAAACACACACATACTACAGACAGACAGACAGACAGACAGACAGACAGACAGACACACACACACACACACACACACACACACACACACGCACGCACGCACGCACACAGGAAAAAGGAAGCTGGGTGTAGTGGTACATACTTTAATTTCAGTTCTTGGGAAACTGAGGAAGTAGCATTGCAACTCAAACTGGACTACATATAAGATGAGAGAGAGAGAGAGAGAGAGAGAGAGAGAGAGAGAGAGAGAGAGAGCACTATGCTATCTGGGAAGCTGAGCTGAGTGAGGCAGGAGGATTACTTAACCCAGCAAAGTGTTAGAAAGCTACATAAATTTTTTTAAACGGATTCTTTTTTTTTTAAGATTTATTTGCTTATCATGTATACAATGTGTGCTAGAAGAGGGCACCAGATCACATTACAGATGGTTTGAGCCACCATGTGGTTGCTGGGAACTGAACTCAGAACCTCTAGAAGAACAGTCAGTGCTCTTAACCCCTGAGCCATCTCTCCTGCCCCAAGCTACATAAATTCTTGTGGTGATATGCTATTTATGATTTATTAAAGCTTGCCTGAGGATTCAGAAAGCAAAATTAGTCACAAGCCATAGAAGCCAGGCACACACTTTTAATCCTATCACCCAGGAGCTAGGAAGTGGTGGTACACACCTTTAATTCCAGGACTCAGGATTAAGAGGTAGACGGATCTCTGAGAGTCCAAGGCCACCCAGATCTACACAAGATTGATCCAGTCCTAAAGAGAAACAGCTCACACAAAGATGATCTCAGCACCTGGGATCACATGCCTTTAATCCCAGCACTAGAGGGGTATAAAAGATAGGAGCAGGGTCTTCAGTAGTCAGTATCAGGCATTCATTCTCCAGCCACTTTGAGGATAGGAAGACACTGAAGTCTCAGGATTCTACATCCACACTGAGGAGAGACAGCAGGATCAGCCCATTCAGCCTGAGGTAGTGGTAAGACCTAGTGGCCCTCTGCTTTTCTGATCTTCAACTTCAAGTCTGAAACCCAGTATCAGTCTCTGGGTTATTTATTTGTCATGTTACAATCCTAGAATTTAGAATGCCTTTGAATTAATTTAGAAAGTAGCTTTAGGCAAGCAAGACTGTTCCCTGGGCTGAGAGGATTTGAGCTCTTCCCCAGTCCCCACCCCAATTTTTCTCCTATTCAGAAAAGTCTCTCCACTGGGGATTAGTGGTGCTCACCTATATATAGTCTTGGCTACTAGGAGGCTGAATCAGTTGAATCCAGAAGTTCAAGGCCAGCCTGGGCAGTACAGAGATCCCATTTCAAAAAAACAAACACAAAAGAAAAAAAATATCCATTAAATAACCAATAAGTCACAAATCCAGATGGAGCTGAAATGTAGCTCAATGGTAGAACATTTATCTAACATTCGTGAGACCCTGGGCTTCACTTCCAGCACCACAGACTTTTACATAATGAGCATCCATTCAGCTAGGACAGACTGTCCTCTCTCTCTCTCTCTCTCTCTCTCTCTCTCTCTCTCTCTCTCTGTTTGTCTGTCTCTGTCTCTCTCTCTGTCTCTCTGTATACATATGTGTGTATGTGTGTTTGCATGTGATTATGTGTACATGGAGGCCAGAGGTCAGCCTCAGGTGTCTTTTTCAATTCTCTCTCTCTCTCTCTCTCTCTCTCTCTCTCTCTCTCTCTCTTCTGTTTTTGGTTTTTCGAGACAGGGTTTCTCTGTGTAGCTTTGGAGTGTCCTGGAACTTACTCTGTAGACAAGGCGCCCTGAAACTCACAGAAATCCACCTACCTCTGCCTCCTGAGTGCTGGGAGTACACCACCACTGCCTGGCTTTAAAAAAAAAATTGAGACAGGGCCTCTTTACATGGTCGTGGCTGTCCTGGAACTCACTCTGTAGACCAGACTGGCTTGGAACTCACAGAGATCCATCTGCCTCTGCCTCCCAAATTCTGGGATTAAAGGTGTGCACGACAATGCAGACCCCTAGGTATGAAGAAAATACAACTAGGCCACAGTGTTGTCACAAGCTTTCAAGAGGCAGAGGTGAGGTAGGTTTCTGGGAGTTTAAGCTATTATGGTCTACATAGTAGACCCTGCCTCAACAAATGAATACATACTAAAACAAAATTCAATAAAACTGAGTGCTGTCAGGGATGACATAAGTTTGAAAGCCACCCTGAGGCAGGTAGGCAGGGAATTCATAGAAATGATGTCAGAGCTGAGATGTGGATGGAAATCTTGGCCAGGGAAGGATCAAAAGCATCAGAACTTCAGAAATAAGGACAACACATGCAAGGCCATGGGCACAAGCTTGATACTGTCACCAAATCAAAGAAATTAGTTTAGAATTCATTTTTAAAAAGAAAAGGGGCTGGGCAATGATGGGGCACGCCTTTAATCCCAGCACTTTGGAGGCAGAGGCAGATGGATCTCTGTGAGTAAGAAGCTAACCTGGTCTACAGATGGAGTGCCAGGACAGCCATTGCTACATGGAGAAACCCTGTGGCAGGGTGGGGGGAGGAAGGAATGAAGGAATGAAGGAAAGAAGGAAGGAAGGAAGGAAGGAAGGAAGGAAACCTGAAGGGTTTTGCTTCCTTCCTTCCCTTCTTCCTTTTACCTTTTCTTTTTTGAAAGAGGGTTTTACTGTGTACCAGCCCAGGCTGGTTCAGACATCACTATGTTACCCACAGTCCTTACTTGTGGCAATCCTCCTGCCTTAGCCTACTAAATTTGGATTACAGGTGTGAGCCATTGCCTGGCCTAGCACAGCTCCAAGAACAGGCCTGTTTGGGGCATTGAGAGAATGAAGTGAAAACAGACAGAAGGACACATGAAGGGAAAGTTAGGAAGGATGGTCTGGGCTCTCTACCAGAGAAACCACAGCACCAGAAGTGCAGCCATGTTTATTACATAGTGTTGACAAAGAGGCAGGGTTATTATATACAAGGAGGGAGTTATTACATGCAGATAGACAAAGTGGCAGGGTTTATGGTATACAGCTGAACAAGGAGGCAGGTTTAGCTGATCTCAGGGGAGCAGTCTTCAGGCTGTAAACACCCTGGGGGAGAAAGCCATGGTGATGCTTCTGCACACACTGGACCCAAGGAAGACTTTGCCATCTCCCTGGGTGTAGCCTGGGAAGACTGCTGTTTCTCCATTGCTCTGAGGCTTTGGGGTCCTTGATGAGGCTGTGCTCATGTCAATAGTACACATTCACTCAGGGCTTCCTCTGTTCCAGACAAGACACCTCGCCCGGCTTGGGAGGTTTTCTGTTTAAGAACTCTTTATGGACCATTTCCTTTAAGCCAGATATTCACTTGATTGTTGTACAATGTCACTGGCATTTAATGTGAACAATTCAGAATCGTGCATTTCAGTCCTCTGAACAGCTCTAGTGGCATACAGAATACGGCTAGTCTTGAGTTAGACTCCAAATCTGATCACCTGCTAGCTGTGTGAACATCAGCCAGTTGCTTACCTTCTCGGAGCCACTTTCCATATCTGTAAAATGGCAGGATGACATTATCTAATGGAAGCTACGATCCTGGCTTTTCTGGCCACCTGGGCAGGGTAGCTCTATACAGTATATCTTCCTTGGCAACCAGATGAAATCTGCAGCCAGGAGCCATCCAGGAATCTTCAGAGCATTTTAGACCTGCACACCGAGTGCATCTAGAATTCACTACTGGAAGACAGACACACTGATGCTCCCTACTCACTGTCTGGGTCTAGGAGGGTCCAGGAAATGAACTTCATGCTGGGGGCTGGTGTGGGGCTTTCATTAAGCGGCATCTTTGGGATGGGAGCCCAGAAGTGGAAGGGAAGAACTACATACAGGCAGGAGAAGTCAGGCTGAAATGCAGATGAAGAGCTGGGCCTGGGGGCACAAGCTTTTGATCTCAGCACTCCAGAAGTGAAGGCAAAAATCTCAGATTAGGGACCAGCCTTACAGAAAAGTAAATTCAAGGCTGGTGATTTAACAAGACCATCCCAAGGATGAAAAGTAGGAGCCACTGGCCAGGCACAGGCCAGGCATGTTGACACATGACTTTAATCCCAGCATTCAGGAGGTAGAGGCAGATGGATTTCTGTGAGTTCAAGGTCAACCTGGTCTACACAGAGAAACCCTATCTCAAAAAATAAAGAAAGGCTGGAGAGATTGTTCAATAGTTAAGAGCTGCTCTTGCAGAGGACCTGAGTTTGATTCCCAGCACCCACATCAGGTGGCTCACTACTACCTGTAACACCAACTCCAGAGAATCCAACACCCTCTTTTGACCTCTCACGACACTGTCACTCACATGCATGTACACTTTCAATATATACATAATTAAAAAATAAAAATAAGTCTTAAAAAAGCTTAGGGGCTGGAGAGACAGCTCAGTGAGTAAAAGTACTTGCTGCTCTAATAGAGGACCTGGGTTTGAGTCCCAGCATACACATGGAGGTTCAGAGCCAACTGTAACTCCAGTTCCAGGAGATCCTATGCCTTCGTGTGACCTCCATGGACACTAAGCATGCACGTGGTAGATATAGATAGGTAGATGCAGGCAAAATATGTACACAGAAAATAAAATGAATAAACAAAGTTTTTTGTTTTGGCAGGACCAAGGATATAGCACTTGCTTAGGGAAAAAAAATTTGGGGAGGTCAGGGGGTAGCATTTCCACATATAGTCAAGCTGACATTGAAATTATGGCAAATCCTCCCGTCTCAGCCTCCTGCGTGTTAGAACTGTAGG
>NW_023276807.1:100516761-100606445 GCF_003668045.3 Cricetulus griseus
TTGTTCCATTTTGAGAAGTTTCAGATCTTTCTGATTCTGAGTCTTTTTTGTTTTCTGATTGATTTTCTGTCTGGAAGCTTTGTTCCTTAAGGTTTTGAAATTTCATAGCAGCTTCCCTTGATGTAAGTCCATTTTCATACATTATTTGTTTTGGATACATAGTGACCCATTTCAGTCTGATAAGTCAGGGCCTCCCTCCATTCTGGGAAACTTTCTTGATTTCTTTTCTTAAGGGAAGTAATATTCCATCAAATTAATTTCCTGGTCCTTCTCTATGGTACCCCATATAGATATCAGACCTTTTATGTAGATACTCTATTTCTTAAAAATATTTGTGATCAACTTTCCATGCTTGTACTTTTGTCTCATTCTGGGGACAGGGAACTTTCAACACAGTACTAATTATCTATTGATTTTTTTTTGTTTTTTGTTTTTTTGAGACAGAGTTTCTCTGTGGCTTTGGAGGCTGTCCTGGACCTTCTGAGTACTGGGACTAAAGGCGTGCCATCCCCTCCTCCTCCCCCCCCCCCCCCCGTTGATTCTTTTTCATTGATTTGATTGTATTTTAATTCCCAAGTCCTTTGTTGTTGTTTTTCTCTGAACAGAGCTTTCTGATAGCATCCTGTTCTTATTTACAGTTATAGATTTATCTCCTATCTTTGAAAATGTTAATTACCTGTATGTAGATTTGTTTTTTTCAAGTATGTGTGTGTATGTTCAGACTTTTGCATTGTTTGTTTTATTTAAACAGGATCTGTAGCCCAGGCTAGCCTCAAATTTGGCGTCCCAAGTCCTAGGATTACAGCATATACCTTTGGGTTCAGCTTAAGAGCTTTATTCCTCCCTTCCCTTCTTTCTACATGTCCATGTTTGTCTCTTCTGCTCTCTATCTTAATTATTTATCTTCCCTAAGATCTGTGGAGACTGGTAGTCCTATATGCTCACATTTAAGAGTTCAAGAACTGTCTTCCGGTCCCTTTGGCCTCAGTGGCAGAAGCAAGAATGGGAAAGGAACATCATCATTTGGAAAGAGTTGCAGTAAGATATACACATTGTACCGCCTCTGTGGTTCTAAGGCCTACCATCTTCAGAAGTCAACCTGTGGCAAATATGGCTGCCCTGCCAAGCGCAAGAGAAAGTGTAACTGGAGTGCTAAGGCTAACAGATGAAACACTACTGGGATGAGGCACCTAAAAACCGTCTATCAGAGATTCAGACATGGATTCTTTGAAGGGACAACACCTAAACCCAGAAGGGCAGCTGTTGCAGCATCCAGTTCATCTTGAGGATTTCAGTCATAAACTAAAATGTTCTGGTTTCAAAACAGAAAAAGAAAAGAAGTGTTCAGGAACTATAAAGTTCTGAAGCTTGCTGTGGCCTTCATTATAGAATGACTTGTCTTGGCTTTTGGGAGAATTTCTAACTTCCATATTTAAAAGATTTTGTTTTTCTTTGTCAGTGTGCGCAAAAGTAAGTAAGGTATTTAGCCAAATAGACACAAGGAGATAAGTGCCTCCCACTTCTGTGTGTGTGTGTGTGTGTGTGTGTGTGTGTGTGTGTGTGTGTGTGTGTGTGTGTGTGTGTGCTTACACGTGTGCTGCCTATGTGGGTGTCCATGAAGGCTAGAAGTAGGTCCTGGGAACAGAACTCAGGGCCCTGGAAGGGCAATCAGTGTTTTTAACTGCTGAACCATCTCTCCAGCCCAGCTATTGTCTTCTCATTCCTTCTGTCCTTTTAAGTTTTTGCCTTTGGAATTTATCATTCTCATTCTAGTGAAGTTTTTTTTTTCTTTTCTTTTCTTTTCTTTTCTTTTTCAAGACAGGGTTTCTCTATGTTACCCTGGATGTCCTGGAACTAGCTCTCTCTATAGACCAGGCTGGCCTTAAACTCACAGAGATCTGCTTACCTCTGCCTCCATAATGCTGGGACTGCACCACTACTTCCTGGCTTTAGTGAGGTTTGTAAAGGAAATGTCAACTTATCATTTCTGTCCAGAAGACAGTAAGTATATTTCTAAAAATACTTCAAGATATAATTAGAGGATCTAGTAGTGAAATATTTTTCTGCATTTTAATTTGAGGAATGAATAAATATATAAATATTTTTCTACAGGATTTGAGAATTGTCAAAGATGACATAAAATCCAACATGAAAAATACTTCAAAATACTGTAAAAATACTACAAATATATTTAAAGAATAAGTCTGAATGGCATGAAGAAGAAAATATTAATACATTGTGTTCTATTTGGAAATAAGTATCTCAGCTTGGTAGAAGGCCATTGGATATCATAAACTACATTCCCTCAAAAGAATCTTTGTCCTAAAAAATTTCTCACTCCTACAGATTTTTTGAGACCTTGTTATAGCAACTCCATGCTCAATTTTCAAAAAAAAAAAATTAGTAAAATTAATTTTTCCTGTTTATAAGAACAGAGAGGCCATATTCCTCCACTTTCTTTTATATCATAAATCTGAAATTGTTCAAAAGTTAGACTTTGAAATTCCCAGAGAAGAGGAAAGTAAGGGAAATTTAAAGAAGTTGGTCTAACGTTCAGTAGGGAGAACAGGAAATGTAACCTTCAGTCAACCCTAGTTATCCATATTCTAGTTGTTGTCCTGTTTCTTTCCTTTCCTTACAAATTCCTCCTATGGTGCCCGCTCCTTGCCAGTTCTTCCATGCAGAAAGTGGACTTCTTCCTGCATCTTCACTTTTGTAACCATTCTCTTCTAAAACAATTTTCTAATTAAAAGGTCCCATAGTCTTTGTTCCTGTTCCATTTTTCTTAATCTACTGCATGATGTTGATTATGTTCTTTCTGAAACATCCCTTCTTTTTCTGGTATTATAGTCTTCTCATTTCCTCTTCGTTTGTCTGACCTTCTATCCATTTCTG
Source organism: Cricetulus griseus (assembly GCF_003668045.3). Taxonomy (NCBI): domain Eukaryota; kingdom Metazoa; phylum Chordata; class Mammalia; order Rodentia; family Cricetidae; genus Cricetulus; species Cricetulus griseus. The sequence goes on from NW_023276807.1 coordinate 100,519,657, forward strand.
TCTTTTGCTTCTGTTCCTCCCCCACTTCTAATTGTAGGCATTTGAAGGAGTGCCTGATTTACCAGATTGAAATGGGCCACTTTGTCTCAAACCTCCATTTCTGCATCTTTAAACTGCTACTCAGCATTTCTCCCTTTATGTCCCACTATCATGTCAAATTCAGTACGCACATTACTTTTTTCACTATTGCCCATCCCCTTCCACACCCAGAACACATTTCCCTACCCAGTTTCCCTGCCTCTCAGTATCATCTTTCTCAGTGTCTCAGATTCCCCTCCAAGCTTTGCCTTTTCCTGTGTGATCTTACTGACAAAAACAGGAGTCCAGACCTTCATCTGCTCCCATGCAAATTGTTACTTTTGCCTCCAGACCCTCTATAGCTTCCTTTCCACCATATAACACCATTATCTAATCTGCTGTAACTTAACTATAACTTTCATCATATCACTTCCCTAATCAACAAGATCTCATGACTCCCATTTCCTACTACATCAAGTCTAAACACCTCTACCCCAGCTTTCAGCTGTTCCTAATCTGGTTCCACCCTACCTGTTTTCTTTCTCAATATTGCCCAACATGTTCTCCTTCCTGGAGTTAGGTTGGTTTCTTACTGCCATGAGAAAATAGTCAAGTCCATTTATGCTTCCCTATTTTAACAGATATATTTTATCTTGTCCAAAATGCCCTTTCTACCACAAAGAAATAAACTACTATTTTCATCTTGCATGATAATTGCCTAAGTTCTTCTTATATCTACTTCTATTTTCTGTTGTTTTTGACCCATTTTAATCAGACTTTCATCTCTGCAGCTCCATTGTCTAATAACAATTCTTTTCATTTTCCTATCATTGTTCACTTCTTGTCCCAGTTTTATTTCTGTTGTTATGATAAAATACCCTGACAGAAAACAGCTGAGGGAAGAAACCAGCTACAGGCCACAGTCCATCATTGTAGAGAAGTTATAGGAGCAGGAGCTTGAAACAGCATCACACTCACAGTTTCGAGCAGAGAGAAAATGAATGCATATTTGGCCCCTTACTTGGTTCTCAACTTGATTTCTCTACTCTAAATAGAATTCAAGAACCCATGCTTGGGAAATAATGCTACTCACAGTGTAGTGGTTCTTCCCATATTAATTAACAAGCACACTGCCCAACTCAATGTTGACAGTCTCTGAGACTGTTTTCTCAGGTGAATTCTAGGTTCTATCACATTGGCAATTAAAGTTAACCATCACACTTCTTCAGTCTTTTCTTTTTCAATAAATAATACCATCTTTCTTTCAGTTGCTTAAATCAAAACCCTGGGAGCCATCCTTGGTCCTTCTCACATATAACCCACATCTAGTTCATCAGGAAATCCACTGAACTTTCCATTCAAGATATACTTTAAATGAAACCAATTCTAACTACTACCACTCAAGCAGATAGTACATAGCACCTCTGCTGTGATCTCTCTGCCTTTATTTTTGCCCTTGTATGGTTTAGTTGACCCTAAACATCCAGAGTTGTCTTTTAAAGATTTCCATGATCTTAAAAGATATTTCTAATAGGCTCCAGTCCAGACTATGACTTTACATCCAATTTCTTCTCATTCTTTTGTCTCCAGTTTGTCTGGCATTGTGTTTTTTGTTTGTCTGTTGCATTTGTTTTTGTTTTTCAAGGCCGGGTTTCTCTGTATAACAGCTCTGGCCATCCTGGAACTCACTCTGTAGATCAGGGCAACCTCAAACTCACAGAGATCCACCTGCCTCTGCCTCCCAAGTGCTAGGATTAAAGGCGTGTACCATGACTGCCCTGCTTGCATTGTGCCTTTTGACAGCTCCCTTATACATGTACTTATCACAGAGCAGTCAGTAGGTAGGTTAGAAAAGAATGTGTCTTCATCTTCCAAAATATTTGTCAAAAAAGTATGTATATAGCAGAAAAAAGAAGTCCTTTTCCTAAAAATATTTTCATTAAGAAAAAAAAGCAATATTTTTCTGTTCACTTTTATTTTGAAATAATGTCAGGTTTACAGGGAAGCTGTAAGTTCAGCACAAATCAGATTTTTGTTTTTATTTTTCTTGAACAATTTGCTTCATCACCCCTGAAAACTTTGGCAATTCCTAGAAATAGAATCATTCTCCTACATAGTCACAGCACAACCATCAAAGCTAGAAATAAACTTCTATAAATTACTGTTTTTTAATGTTCTTTATTGCAAAAGGATCCAGGTCGGACTCATGTTGTTCATTTAACTGTTAAATTTCTTAAGCATTCTTTAGTTTGGAACAAGTCTTCAGTCTTTCCTAGACTGTCCTGATTCTGGCATGCTTTAATAGAACAGACTTACTGTTCATACAGTATGCATTTGGCTGATGTTTCTTCAGGAGTAAATCTAGGGTATGTGTGTTTTTAAGTATTCCAGAAGTGGTGTTGAATAGTTACTACTTCCTTCAAATGGCAAATGATTTTGATTTGTCCCGTTAATACGTTTACTTGGTAATTTGATAAGCTGGTATCTACCAGGCTTCTCTATAATAACGTCAGTCCTTTTCCTTTTTTTTCACTTTTTGCATCTAATCAGTATAGTGAGTACTATGTACATCATCTCTATGTTCATCAAACTTCTCATTTATTCATTTATAGAAGTATGAATTCATGAGTCTTTGTTATCCATTGCTGTCTATTTTGATGCTCATATCCTCTAGGACTTTGCTAGTGGTTGATTATCTCACCAGAAAAACTTTAAGTGTTCCCCTAATTGTTTTAGTACTTCCTTGCATTCTAGCTTAACAAGCTATCGAAGATTTATAGTTTCCCTGTTTCAGTCCTGGAACCAGTCACTTCTCTGAAACCCCTGAGTTTGTAGTGGTTTCTTTTAGTACCTAAGATATGGGCTTTCTCAGTGGGCAGAGATAGAGAATACATGTTAGTGCACAAGTGCATGAGCACAAACACACACCCACACCTATATTTATGTGTTTATGTGGAAGACCATGATTTCATACTGCCAACATAATACTAGAAAGATCATTCTGGTTTTCTCACTTTCCATATTTGTCATTTTTCCATCAGTGAGAGGATTTGGGCTCCTATCATCCATAACATACTTAGTTTGTGCCCTGGAATGTAACCAAATACCTATCCTCATTTTTTCCATACATACTCACAGATACCTATGTCACTCCCTCCCACCCCAGGACTCTCTGACTTTTCACCCAGATTTCCTCCTCACCCTGCTTTATCTTTGATAATTTACACTGAGCCTTTTCTTTATGAAGATGAAATCTACAAAGAAATCCTAATCCTGTTCATGTTTTGACATCCAACTCTTGGTCATCCTTGCTATGACACTGTCCTTACCCTATTAAAGCTCTGACTCTTGACACCAATCCTGTCTTCCATGTGGATCCTTCTATATCTTGCTTAGGATCCATTTTCTTCATGCAGTTGCCTACTTTGCTTAGACACACCTCACATCAGCTTCAGGACTGCGCTGATAAAGATTAGGAAGAGGGCTCCAGGCATTGGTGGCACACACCTTGAATCCCAGCACTCGGGAGGCAGAGGCAGGTGGATCTCTGTGAGTTTGAGGCCAGCCTGGTCTCCAGAGCGAGTGGCTAGTGCCAGGATAGGCTCCAAAGCTACACAGAGAAACCCTGTCTTGAAAAAAAAAAGTGGGAAGAGGAAGAAGAGTTAAGGTCAATGTTTTATTTAGGAATTGTATCTTTAGTATGTCGAGAAGGCTATACCATTTCTACTCCCTCTTCCTTAAATTTTTCCATATTTACCAACATTAATCTCTCTGAAATACCACAATAGTCAGTGAAGAGAGCCATCCACTGAAAAAACAGCTAACTGGAATGAATAAATAAATAAATAAGGTTCTTGAATATTTTTTCATCTTCTGTTCATATGTTGTGGTATTACAACAGTCTCAGAATTACTATTGAGCAGTTAATGATTAGTCATATGTTTATGAACCTTAAATCTTGAAGAGGGTTGCCTTTGGAATGTAATTCACCTTATCTTTTAAGACTGAGAAATGCAAATATTTTAAATATAGTATTACTGTCATTCAGTTAGTTATAACACAAGATTTTGCAAAGCAATGTCTATGTTGAATTGATTGTCCCTTGGAACATTAAAATCAAAGTATCTGCAAGATAGCCTTGATAGAACCTTTCCATAGAAATAAATGAGGAGGAGTCAGTGTCCTTCAGTCAAAGACAAACAGCTAATGTCCTTAAGTTTACCTCCAATTGGTTTCAATATATAAGCCAACCATTCCAAGAAGCTTTCTTATTCCTATACTTACTCCAAGTTTTACTTGTATAAATAACAAATTAGTCTTTGTTCTATGTCAGGATAATGATATGGATTTTGTTTACCTCTGAGCCACAACATACCCAAACTCCTACTGCATTCCTTGGAAAACCTAAATCAGTGGTTCTCAACCTAAGGATCTGAAAAGGGGTAGAATGACTTTCACACGGGTCACCTAAGACAATCCGAAAACAGATTTTTACATTACAGTTCATAGCAGTAGCAAAATTACAGTTATAAAGTAGCAACAAAAATAATTTTATGGTTGGGGGTCACCACAGAATGAGGGTCACAGCATTAGGAAGGCTGAGAACCACTGCCCTAAAAGCTGTGGAAGTGCTATCTTGGCTACTCCTTTCTCCCTTATGGAATCAACATTCCTCACATGTATCTTCTTGGAGCCACGAAGAAGGAAAACTGGCTCTGTGATTTTTCTCCAACCAGGTGGCTCGTATTAGCTGGGCAGTCCACTTATGAGGGCCTTAAAAGATTTCTTGGTGGGTATTTGAGCACATTCTACGAAACTGCTGATGACCTCATGAGCCAAAGAAATCAGGTCTCACATTGTGGACTAAGCCTAAATATTATAACTTTATATTTATGTAGAGTCTGTTTTCCAAGGAACTCCAACCTCTTTACAGACATTATGTCATTAATCCTCAAAGCATCCCTGTTTGCTACATGGCAAATATGAGTCTCCTTCCTTTTTTGTTTTTCTATGTGGAAACTTGCAAGTTAGTTATGGAACCCAGCTCCCCGATTTTTATTCTATAGCCTATACCATGAAAAGGGCCAAAGGGCTAGCTTTTCACAATGTTCCTTGCTTCTTGGTAGGATTTAAAAAGATTTCTCAGTTTGTATAATGTCTGGTATTCAGTGTCTCCAGTTTTAGTTCTCCTCTTAAGAGTTTTCTTCATTGTGGGTTCAGCATGTTCAGGCATGTGTAGTTTACCTCCTGTTGTTTATCTATGGGAATAGTAGGTGTTTGCAGCTGGAATTTGAAATGAGAGACTATAATAGGATATGGACTTTCACTTGCCACTCAGAGATCTCTTACACTTCTCATACCTCCAAATAAAGTTGATTTTAAGTCACCATACCAACTCAGAACATACTTCATTTTATAGTCATCTTATGTTCACCAAAATTAGACAGTGTTCACTTAGATGCGTTTAATCTGTATTGACTGTTCAACATATAATAACCTTTATGTCAAACATCTGCAAATATAAGATCTTATTTTACTTATGTAATACTGCATGAGAACTTTTTAAGTCTTACATGTGTGAAAATACTCACCTAGAGCTGGGCAGTAGTAGTGCATGCCTTTAATCCCCAAACTCAGAGGGCAGAGGCAGGTGGATCTTCTGAGTTTAAGGTCAATCTGGTCTCTGAACAGAGACAGGACAACCAGGGCTACATAGAAAAACAAAGAAAAAAAAACTCACCTAGAGTAAAGCAATCAAAACTGAGGACCATTGAAATGGCTCAGCAGGTGAAGGTGAGCAATCAAGTTAATTCAATCCCTGGAACCTACCTGGTGGAAGAATAGAACTGACTCCTATAAATTGTCCTCTGACCTCCACATGTACAGCATGCAAACACACACACACGCACGCACGCACGCACGCACGCACGCGCGCGCACACACACACACACACCACATTTTTAAAAGAGGTGCTGATAGTATTATCTCCTGAGCTATATTTCCCTCCAAAGAACTCCCCCAGTTAACTTTTCATTACCTTAGTGGAAATCCCGAGGGTAACTTTTCACAAAAATTTGAGTAAATTATAAAAGTTGCCAGGAGTCAGCTCTATACCTACAAAGTCATAACTCAAAAGGTCAGTTGTAGTGCAATTAGTGAGAAGCATGGAGAAGAGAAAGGGACACAACTGAATCTACGGCTAAGTGTTTCTTCATATTACTTGGATAGATGACTTCTGAGAAGGATCATTAGAACTCAGAATTGTGAACTATAGTGGCAAAAAAAATCCATTTGTCATCCCATTTTAAAACTCTGTTATATGGCCTAATGTCACATTCCTTGCCAGTTTGGTGGATGTTGGTACTTGGCTGAATTTGGCCATGGCAGTGGATTGAGAGATACTAGGTAAAAATGAGAGAAGTTCTTTTAAAATAAGCTGGGAACTTTCCAGTCTGAATCAGTAAATCCTAAAAGCCTCAGAATCAAAGTGTCACATGCCCTGCAACAGTGCTGTTCCACTCAGCTTTCCAGCTCCACTAGATGTGAAGTGGCCCTGATCTAAATTGTGTTTCACTGGAAACTGAGCAGCCCAGCCACATCATGGAAAATCTTTATAGGCTGGAAAACATATGTCATACTTTAGGTGTATAATGTGGCAGTGTTCTGAAGCATTGCTGCATTGCAGTGAATATTCAACAACCTTAGGCTTTAAAGAACTTTTCTGAGTATTGCAAACAGTATCTGTTATAGGAAATACTAGCCAAAGGGATGTTCTTGTATGCCTAATAAAAACTTAGTGATGGGATTAAAAGGTATTTGTTAAAAACTGATGTTCAGGGCCAATGTGGCCCAGTGCATGTCTACCATGTGTAAGGCCCTGGGTTTGATTCTCAAAAGTGCAAACAGCAGAGGCAGCAAAATAACTCTTATGTTTGCTCTGGCAGAATTCCATGCACACTGTGCTGATTCAGCTTGCACACTTTGAGGGATACCTAAAACACAGAACGTAACTAGGATCTCTTGAGTTGGACAAGGTCTGGCAGCCCTAATTTTAACTTGACAGTACAGCTTTTGAAAATGTTTGTGATTGTTCTCCAGCATTCAGTGAAGACCAGTTGCAACTGCAGTGGGTCTTTTATTATTATTTCTACATTTGTGTTTGCAATTTTCTTAGGCTTTCCCCTTCCTTGTTGGTTCCAAAAGACTTCCTTCCCAGTCTTTGCACACTGTGCTGGCATAGTCTCAGCACAGTTTTCATGAATCAGGGAAAACTTTGCACACTGAGAAGCTTGTCAGACATGTTCAACCAGCTGCAGGCTAATTTATAAAGTCTTTCTCTCCATCCCTTGCCCTTCTGCATTCCTAAAGCATATTGCTTGTACTGTTTTTTTTTTTTTTTTAGCCCTTTCTTCATTTTATTTGTGTTAGATGTTGGATGGAATTTGTAGCTTCTGTGTCTTACATCTTACTGCCTTGAAATGCTCTAGTGCCAGTTCCTACCCTGTTGCTGTCACCATGCCCTGTTTACCACCACAGCGCTTAGGAAATTTGAATCTTCTGCCTTTTTGACCCTCCTTTACCTTCCCATTCTTTGGATGTCTTTTATCTCCTTTAGTTAGGAGAAACCATGTGGTTACTAGATGTAAAAAGTAAATAGAGTCAGTGAAAATGAACTTCCCCCATCTCTGAGACCTCTCCATCTCTGAGATCGAGAGTGGCTCTGTTGACTTGACCCTCAGCCTTTTGAATTCTCACTGCAATGAGGTCTGATATAGTTTTACATTAATATTTGGAATGAATAACATAAATTTTATAGCAATTTCAGTTATTAGTTTTGCAGATGACTTCAAAGATTCAAGAAAATGAAAATTTCAAGACATGGTTGTCTCTTACTGGAGAGTTGGGATACAGCCCCACTGTAGACTTTTTCTAATTAGCTTTTGTGTTGCATACTACATGAATGTACTAGTCATTGAAATAGATAAGTAATACAAAAATGTAAACAGGAAATTAAGTATCCCCAATGAAACTAATGGCAGAAAATCCATTGATTATATAAGAAGCAGTTTAATTGTATTAATAAATTTGATCAAGAAAAAAGTATAATTGTTTTAATTTTGTATTAGGAACTTCTTTTTTTTTTTTTCAAGACAGGGTTTCCCTGTGGCTTTGGAGGCTGTCCTGGAACTAGCTCTTGTAGACCAGGCTGGTCTCGAACTCACAGAGATCCACCTGCCTCTGTCTCCTGAGTTGCTGGGATTAAAGGCATGTGCCACCACCGCCCAGCTAGGAACTTATTTCTAAAAAATTTTTTCAGTGTTTTTTTTTTCTAATTTAGGGTTATATGTGGTTTTTCTTTGTTTTTGAGACAGTATCTCACTATATAGCCCCAGTTAGCCTGGAACTGACCTGGAAGTCATAGAGATTTGCTTGCCTCTGCCTCCAGAGTGCTGAGATTAAAGAAGTAATCACCACACCCAGCTTTTTATTTTTTTTAAAGCAGGCTTTCACTTGTGTCCCAGTCTTGCCTGGAACTCAGGATCCTCCTGCCTCAGCTTTCTGAGAACTGGAATCACAGGGTAAGCTACCTTGACTGGTTCTCATTTTGTGTCAGAAACTTTGATATAAATGTCAGTCTGGCTCTGAAGAGATGGCTCAGCAATTAAGAGCACTGGCTGCTATTGTAGACCCCCAGATTCAGTTTCCAGCACCAACATGGTGGCTCACAACTATCTGTAATTTTAGTTCCAGGAGATCCAGTGCCCTCTTCTGGCCTCCATGGGTGCTAGTACACACACACACACACACACACACAAAGAGAGAGAGAGAGAGAGAGAGAGAGAGAGAGAGAGAGAGAGAGAGAGAGGGAGAGAGGGAGAGGGAGAGAGGGAGAGAGAGAGAGAGAGAGAGAGGGAGAGGAGAGAGGGGAGAGAGAGAGAGAGAGAGAGAGAGAGAGAGAGAGAGAGAGAGAGAGAGAGAGAGGGAGGAGGGGGGAGGCAGAATACTCATAAACATAAAATAAAAATAAATAGTCCTTTTTTAAAAAATTAAGTTTAGGACTAGTGAGATGGCTTGACAGGTAAAGGTGATTGCCACAAAGCCTGACAACCTGAATTTGATCCTTGAGACCCACATAGAAGGATAGAGTTTACTCTTACATGTTGTCCACTGATCTCCACAAGATCACTTTGACATTCCCCCTATCACCAATCAATAAATATAATTTAATATTTTAAAAAAGAATATTGTTTAGATGTCTACTCCTCTTTTGGCACTGGTCTTCAGTCTCTCTCTTTCTCTTTGAGATGGAATCTTAATATGTAGTACTGGCTATCCTGGAACTCACTGTGTAGACTGGTTGGCCTCAAATTCATAGTGATCTGGTTGCCTTATCTCCTGAGTGCTCAGGTCAAAGGTGTGTGCCACCACCCATCCCTCCTCACTGTTAGAAGAGTCAGCAAATGTATGTCAGATGTGATAAATCTAACAATGTCATCATATCATTCATTGCCTGGAGGTTTCTTCTATTTATGCCACAATCCAAACACTTTTTCTTTTTTTATAACTACTGAAGTATGTGTGTTGGTGAGCTTATATGCTTTATGTGTCCATCTTTACCACCACATTGCAAAATGAATTCTTAGGTATTTGAAACTAAGGAAATGACATTTTTTTCAAGACAGGATTTCTCTGTGTAGTCCTAGCTGCCCTGGAACTCTTTGTGTAGATCACGCTGGCCTCTATTTCACAGAGATACACCTTCTACCTGCCTCTGCCTCTAGAGTGCTGAGATTAAAGGCATGTGCCACCACTGCCTGGAAAAATAACTGACTTTTATTGAAAAGCATCTAGTAATATTCTAGAATAAATTAGGATTTTTATAATTAAGCCAAATACCCAGACATCCTAGCACTTGGGAGGCTGTGCCCATAGAGGCCAGAAGAAGGGATCAGATCCCCCAGGGCTGGAATTACACATGGTTGTGAGCCACTTGGAATCAAACCTGGGACCTCTGGAAGAACAGCCCAGCCAGTGTGCTCTTAATCATTGAGGCCATGGCTCTAACCCTACGGTTAAATATGTTCTCTCCCCCCCCCCATGTTTTTTTTTATTTGAATTAGAAACAAGATTGTTTTACATATCAATCCCAGTTCCTTCTCCCTTCCCTCCTCCCCTACCACCCCACTCCCAACTAAAACCCTACCTGTCACATATCCTTTCTGCTCCCCAGGGAGGGTGAGGCCTTCCATAGGGGGGGTCATCAGAGTCTATCCTATCCTTTGGGATAGGGCCTAGGCCCACCCCCGTGTGTCTTGGCTCAGGGAGTATCCCTCTATGTGGAATGGGCTCCCAAAGTCCATACCTATGCTAGGGATAAGTACTGAACTACCACAGGAGGTCCCATAGATTTCCAAGGTCTCCTCACTGAAACCCACGTTCGTGGTGTCTGGATTAATCCCATGCTAGTATCCCAGCTATCAGTTTGGGGACCAAGAGCTCCCCGTTGTTCAGGTCAGCTGTTTCTGTGGGTTTCACCAGCTTGGTCTGGACCCCTTTGCTCATCATTTGTCCTTCTCTGCATCTGGATTCCAGTTCAGTTCAGTGATTAGTTGTGGGTGTCTGCTTCTACTTCCACCAGCTGCTGGATGAAGGCTATAGGATGGCATATAGACAATCTGAAAACTTTCATGGATAGTCCTTACCTTTCCCTTTATTTAACAAACACACTACTTGTGATCACTTAAAATATGGCTAGTTTGGGATCTGGAGAGAGTGGTCGGAGTTTCTGTTCCACCTGGTCCCGCAGCCGGTTAGGCCTAAATAAACACACAAAGACTTATATTAATTATAAACTATTTGGCTGGTGGCTCAGGCTTCTTACTGGCTAGCTCTTTCTTAATTATTAATCCATTTCTATTCATCTAAGTATTTCCACGTGGTCTTACCTTACCAGAGACTCTTGCTCCCTCAGTAGCTACATCGTATCTCCTCCACTCCTCTCTCTAGAATTTTCCCCATCTTCTAACACCACCTATACTTCCTGCCTGGCTACTCTTCAATCAGTGTTTTATTCATCAACCAATAAGAGAAACATATATACAGAAGGACAGCCCCCATTAGGAAAGTGATTCACTCAGGAAGGTATTTGCTGTGCAAACATTAGGGTCTAAGTTCAGATCCCCAGTACCCATGTAAAAATTCTCCAGCTAGTCTTGCTGCATTAGTGACCTCCAACTTTAATGAGAGATGCTTTCTCAAAAAGGGTAGAGATCATTAGAGAGAGATAACCAAATTCAACCTCAAGACTCCTCACACATGTGCATACACCCTTCCACATACTTGTACACATTCATACATGGCTAGTTTTGAATTGGGATGTCTTTTCTTTCAAATATACACTGGATTGTGAAAATGTACTTTAAGAAGGAATGTAAGATATCTTAATTTTTATTTTGGTCACATGTTGGAATGATAGTGTTTTTGATATATTGAATTAAATAAAATATTATTGGGCTGGGAATGTAGCTCAGTGATAAAGTGAGGCACATATTTATCATGTGTGAGGCACTAAACTCTAGCCCTAGAAACACTGTGTGTGTGCATGTGTATGTAATCTTTTTATTTTTTAATATGGCAGAAATCTGAAATTATATATAGTTTTTAATTACATCTTAAATTCTATTTCTGTTGGTTGGTAATCTATGTATAGACACATATAAAAATATACCAAGATAATATATTTAATTTTGAACAAAAATTAGACAGTACTCTTTTTCTGAAACTGAAATTTTTTCCTGATAGCATATTTAGATGAATTTCAATCCCTTCAACTGTAACATGGTATTTCTTAAATTTCTGCTATTGACATATTTAAATTTCACTTTTCTGGATTGGCAAGATTGCTCAGTGGGTAAACATGCTTGCTGCACAAGCCTGACAACCTGTGTTTGACCTTGGAATACATGTGAAGGTAGAGAAGAGAACTGATCCACAGAGTTGTCCTTTCACCTCCACATGCACACCATGACAAGCTGTGTCCACAGCACACACTCAAAGTTAATTAAATAAAATTAATACATGGCATAATAGGTTTTGATTTAAAAATTATGTTTCTGCCGGGCATTGGTGACGCACGCCTTTAATCCCAGCACTCAGGAGGCAGAGGCAGGAGGATCTCTGTGAATTCCAGGCCAGCCTGGTCTCCAGAGTGAGTGCCTGGATAGGCTCCAAAGCTACACAGAGAAACCCTGTCTCGAAAAAAAAAAAAAAAAAAAAAAAAAAAAAAAAAACCCTGTTTCCATAAGAGCATTGCTTTGGTGATATCTTTGAATGTGACTGTGCAGGTATGGAATCATTTCTCTAAAACTGGCCCCTCATAAAGTTCTTGTAGCTGTTACAGACTGTTCTGTTCAAACTCCACTACTTCAAGAAATGTATTTTCCTTATGGTCCTGTCTTTAGAAACACATCATAAGCATTTGTTGTTGTTTGTTTGAGTTGAGGGTAGGCAAATAGCCAATCTTTAAGTTACAGATATAACCCCCATTACTCAGAAGTGAGCTGAGGGACTCAAGTGTGCTAGGAAGGCACTGTAGCACTATTCTATAGCCCAAGTCCTTTTTAAATTTTTGAGACAGTCTCACTAAGTTAGCCAAACTAGCCGAAAACTCACTCTGTTGCCCAGGCAGTCTTTGAACTTGTGATCCTTAGGCCTTAGTCTTCCAAGTAGCTAGGTATTACAGGCCTATGCTGTCAAGCTCAATGTTATTTTAACCATTTTTATGTGTATGGTTTAGTAGCATGAGTATATTCACATTTATCATGTAACCATGATCACCACCCATCTTTGATGTCTTTGTTTATAAAAACTCTTACTTCTATCAAATAGCCCTGTCCTCACTATCATTCCTCAGCCCTGGGAAACCATCATTTTACTGCCAATCTCTATCCATTAGAGACCTCATACTAGTGGAATCAAGCAATATTTGTCCATTTGTGATTGACTTATGTAACACAATGTTCTTAAAGTTCGTGTGTGTGTGTGTGTGTGTGTGTGTGTGTGTGTGTGTGTGTGTGTGTGTGTGTGTGTGTGTGTGTTATCAGAAATGCCTTTCTTTTTAAGGCCCAGTAATGCTATATTTTGTGTATATAACATCTCTCCCTTCATCTGTGGACATTGTCCTGGCTAGTTTTATGTTAACTTGACATAAGCTAGAGTTATCTGAGAGGAGAGAATCTCAATTGAGAAAATGCCTCCATAAGATCCAACTGTAAGGCATTTTTTAATTAGTTATTGATGTGGGTGAACCAGCCCATTGTGGGTGGTTCTGCCATCCCTGGACTGGATGTCCTGGGTTTTATAAGAAAGCAGACTGAGTGACAAGAGAAACGATTGAATGGTTGAAAGTACTGGCTGATTTCCCAGATGACCCTGGTTCAATTCCCAGCACTGACATGACATCTTACAACTCTAGATTCAGAGAATCTGACACCCTCACATGGACATGCAGGCAAAATACCAATGCATGTGTAATAAAAATAAATATATTAAAAAAAAGAAAGCAGGCTGAACATTCATTCCATGAGGAGCTAGTGAGCCACTAAGTACTCCTCTGTGTTCTTTGCATCAGGTCTTGCCTTCGGGTTTCTGCCCTGTTTGAGTTCCTATACTGACTTCCTTCAATGATGAACAGTGATTTGGAAGTGTAAGCCAAATAAATCCTTTCTTTCCCAGATCGCTTTTTTGCCTCAGGTGTGGTGTTTCATCACAGCAGTAGATACCCTGACTAGACATGTAGATTGCTTCCAATTTGGCTACTGTGAGTTATACTATAAATGTTGGTGTGCACATATCATATGGTAGACAAATGCTCCACTACTGAGCTATTCTATTATGAATTTTAAAATAGCCTTTATTTTTATTTATGTAAGAAATATTATTGGGATTCTTTTTCATTCATTTATTAGGAGGAGGCCATAACCCACTTGTAGAAGTTAGAAGACAACGTTTGGCAGTCCATTCTTTCCTTCCACTTTGTTGGTTGCAGGTTTTAGACCAAGGTCATCAGGTTTGGCAGCAACTACCTTTACCTGCTGAGCCATCTCACTCAATAATGAGCAATCCCATTATTGGGATTTTGAAAGGTGTTGCTTTTGCTATGTAGTATTGACATTGATCCCATGAATGCTGATGTCTTTTCAATGTTTCATGTTTGATATATTGTTTAAGAAGCTCTTCTCACCAGGCATGGTGGTGCACACCTTTAATCCCAGTACTGAAGAGGCAGAGTCAGGGAGATCTCTGTGAGTTTGAGGCCAACCTGGTCTACAGAGTGAGTTCCAGAACAGCCAGGACTACATAGAAAGACCCTGTCTTAGAAGAAAGAGAAGGAAAGGAGGAACAGTAAAGAAAAAGAAGGAGGAAGAAGAGAAGAAAAGAAAGGGAAAACTTCAATGCTAAAGTTATAATCAAAATGTTCTATATCTACTTCTAATAATATTGGGGGGTGTTTTGTTTTTTGAGACAGGATTTCTCTGTGTAGCCCTAGATGTCCTGGAACTCAGTATATAGACTAGGCTGGCCTCAAACTCATAGAGGTCTACCTGCCTCTGCCTCCCAAGTGCTAGGATTAAAGGCATGCACCACCACTGCCTGGCCTAATAATTCTTAATTTGTTTTACACACACACACACACACACACACACACACACACACACACACACACACACACACTTGACTCCTTGAACTAGCTGAATTTTTTTTTCTAATATGAAGACTTTTCCCACTGAATTAATACCACTCGAACAGTCTGGTCTACCCTGCTAAAACTGAAATGTCACATTCTTAGATATGGGTAGATGTTTTACAGTTGTTATTTATTCTAGGTCACTCATAAATCTACTCTTGTAACATTGTTACCGTATTCTAATTATTCTCATTTTGTGGTATGTTTTGGTATCTGGAAGTTTAGCTCTTTCCTCTTTATAGTTCTCCTCTTTAAATATTTTTGTGGTAATTTTCTGTATGGCTAATAGAATCCATGTAACAAGTTGTAACATGCATATAACTGTAATTTTGGTCAGGATTATGCTAATATAATTAATTTTGGAAACAATTGTTTTTACAATAATCTTAATGTCTTAAGGAAGCATTGTTTATTAGTGTCTATATCTCTGCTATCACTGTGATGCCTAGGAAGTTCTGCATGTATGTTGTACTTAGATGACCTCTACAGAGCAGCTCTTTGCAGCAGAACTATAGCTGCTGACCCTCTTTGGCTTGTGTCATACCACTGCAATCTACCTGTGTGCTCACCAGTGTCTTCTGTGTTCATGTCCTTCCATGTCTTGCTCTTTTAAGCACACACATGATCATTCAATCCCACCAGGATAATTAATACTGATCTTCCCATCTCAAGTTGTTAATCATGTCAGCAAGTATCTATCTCCATGCTTTCCTTTCCCGCCATGTAAGAGAACATTCACATGTTTCAGGGCTTAGGACATAGACACATTTTGGGACCCAATTTTTAGCTGGTGAAAGGATGCAGTGTGGCTGGAGAATCTTGAGGCAGTGAGAGTGATTGCAACTGTCAGTCTCCAGATGATTAGCACATGTGAGATGTTTTTGTAGGTGCTCTATCTGTACCATTCCATTTACTCATTACAAGAATGCTGTGTGGGCCACTTTTGATGGCAGGGAAATGATGATGAACAGAAATTTAAGAGTCATAAGGAAAACTCGGGTTCAAAAAAAGAGCAGTAATCTATTTCAGCTGTGTTTAGGTTACAGTAGACTATGCTCAAGAAAAGATTAATCCCAAACAGAAGCCCAGGAGCCCTGCAAATAGTTCTGATGACCTCTCCTAAAATGTCCTACCTATGTTTCCCTCCTTTTGAGTTGAAGAAGTCAATTACAAGGAACAATGAATTTGATATCAGGAGACCTGGATTATACTTACTAAATGTGTGAACTGGACACACCATGTCATTCCTCTGATCTTCAATCTCCACATCTGTAAAAGAAGAATGTCCTGATTTTCTTTCTGCTGCTGTGGAAAACACCATAACCAAAAGCAACTTGGAGAGGAAAGGATTTATTTCAGCTTACAGGTTACAGTCCATCATCAAATGAAGTCATGGCCAGAGCTGGAGGCAGGAACTGAATCAGATACCATGAAGGAATACTGCCTACTAGCTTGCTTCCTCTGGCTTACATAACTGCTTTTTCCTTTTTACAATTACTTATTTGTACTCAATGTGTATGGATGTTTTGGCTTGCATGTATATCTGTGCATCATGTGTGTGCAGTACCCAGGGAGGGCATCAGATCCCCTGAAACTGGAGTATAAGATGGTTATGAGCCATGTGGATGCTGAGAATTGAACCCAGTTTCTCTGAAGAGCAGCCAATGCTTTTTGTTTGCTTGCTTGCTTTGTTTTTTTGAGACAGGGTTTCTCAGTAGCTACAGAGCCAGTCCTGGATCTAGCTGTGTAGACCAGGCTGGCCTCAAACTCACAGAGATCCACCTGCCTCTCTGCCTCACGAGTGCTGGAATTAAAGGCATGCACCACTACTTCTGGGCTGCAGCCAATGCTCTTAAGCACTGAAACCACAACTAATTTTCTTATATGGCTAAAGCTTACCTTCCTAGAGATGGCACTGCCCATAGAAGGCTGGGCATTCCTACCTCAATTAGCAGGTTAGAAGATGCTCCTACAGACATGCACACAGGCCAGTTTAAAGGAGATAATTTCAAAATTGAGGTTCCCTTTTCACAGGTGACTGTTCATTTGTATCAAGTTGAAGAAAAAAAAAGCACAAGGAATAAGGATGTAAACAAAGAGGAACATTTATTCACTGTTGATAGTAGTGTAAACTGGTACATCCACTTTGGAAATCAGTGTGGAGGGTCCTCACAAAGCTAGAAATAGATCTACCCCATGATTCAGCTATACCACTGGTGGGCCTACCTCTTGAAAGGACTCTATATCCATGTCCATTGCTGCTATATTCACAATAGCCAGGAAATGGAAACAGGAGGTGTCATTTTTTTTTTTGCTTAAATTAGAAATAGAAGAGGGGGCTTAAGATGAGACATGAGACTTTTAGACATATTAACCAGTTTATTATAGGCCCGGCAGAGTAGGGAGACTAAGACAGAAGGGGGACAGGTTTAATGGCTGACTTCCATGGCTGGTTGCTATAGAGAGGCAGAGAGAGCATAAAAGAAGAGACAGAGAGAAGAGAAGCAGAAACAGAGAAGAGCAGAGCAGAGAGAGAGTGTAAGTGGGCAGGGGTTTATCTTTTAAAGGGGTCCTCTATACCTGTGTGTAGACTTAGTTCCCATGGAACCTTGGGCTGACCAGGGTACCACCTGAGAGGATACCGCCAGGTAACAGGGGCAGGCCAGAATAATGCCTAAACCTTTCAGGAGGGAATATGAGAAATGATTAACTAACACTAAAGGCTTTTGAAACAAAGCATAAGGAAATCTACTTCAGTAGATGCTTCCTAAAATATACACATACACATAAAGAGTTAAAACTAATGTATGAATAAAATGTGGTGTATTTACACAATGGAATTTTTAAATTTGTACTTAAATTTATACAATATATTTTGATTAAGTTATTTTCCCTTCCCCAGCTCCTCTGAGATCCTCCACCCAACTTCATGTTTTTATTCTTTAAAAGCACACATGTAAAACCATGGAATCTGGCAGGGTATGATGGTGCCATTGAAGAAAACTAATTATCCCTTTGCCAACAGATATCAATTGCAAATAGTTTCTTGGTTAAGGGTGGGACTTTATGTTCACTTCTCCTTCTCAGTGCTGGGATTTTACACAATGGAATATTATTTGGATGTAAAAAATAAAACCACAAAATTCACAAGTAATAGATAGAGCTGAAAATCACCATTCTTACTAAGGTAATCCAGACCCAGAAAGACTTCTCTCATTTGTGGATGTTAGCTTTGAATCTTCAAATATGTGTGTTTCCTTTGGAATATTCACAGAGGTGGAGGAACTAGTAAGGAGACATGGGAGGCTTTTAAGGGAGGGGGACAATATGTAGTTGGGGGCAGTTTCTAGGGGAGGGGAGAAATTGCAATAATTTAAAGGGGAATAATGGGACAAGAAAGACTAAATATGGTAGGTGGGAGGACAGGGTAGAGGAAGGAATGTGGATAAAGATTAACACTATAAAAAAAATCATAAGGAAACCTACTACTATAGATGCTTCCTAAAATATATACAGACACACATATAGAAAGAATTAAAATAGAGTTACTATATGACAGGGCAATAATAGACCTACTAGACACCACAGGCTAACAAGAAGTCCAGGGCCAGAAGTAAATTTCCTCTTTTAGAATTACTAAGATTTTTACACTTTGTTGTTGGCCAGCAAGGGCCCATAGATGACTCCCAAACGTTATAGGTTCTTGCCAGAGTTCTTGGTTGCCTTCCAGAACTTGATGGTAAGGTCTGTTGCTGAAGACACCATGTACTTGTGTCATAGATCATGGAGAAATCAAGCTGGTACTGAACTGGGATACTGGCTAGCTTTCTTCATTCTGGAAGGCACTATACGTGCTACCAGAGGAGAAAGTGAACATTAGGCTTACTCAGCTGTTGTGGCCTATCGAGACATGCCCACGGTACAATAAATGACCTGAATGTCATGGGAATAGCCATATTCTTCTTGGATTTAAGCCTCAATACATGAGATGAAATCCATACCTAGCACCATTGTGGAAGCTAAGATCTTGTAGCTAGACAGGTCATAGGCCCATTATTCTGCTAAAAAGACATAGTATTAAAACAGCTCCTAATGACTTAACCTTATACCCATAGATTCATGCATATTTCAACCATCAGAGAAACTTCTCTTGGAGTAGATGACAAAAGAAACCCACCCACTAGTCAAGGTGTAGAGAATGAGAGTAGAATGTTCAGCACTAAATGAGACATTACATCACATCCCCTCCTCCCAAGACTCAGGGGTCCCTGCAGAAGAGGAGTGGACAGATGTGGGGTGGTTTGAATAAGAACAGCTCCCATAGGCTCATATATTTAAATGCTTAGTCACCAAGGTGTAAAAATCTGGTAGAATTAGGAAGTGTGGCCTTATGTGTTTGATATGAAGCCCAAGCACGTGCTCTCTGGGAAGAGGAAAGCTGGTAAAAAGGACAGGAGATAGTGTTCTCTTCAGTTGGTGTGCTTTGACTGGACTCTTACTGTTTATTTCTGGGTATGGTATGATGCCCTTTATATAACTTGGAATCACCATCTGTTAACTTGGAAGAGACAATGGGAATGACTTAAAAAATACTTGTTGCTTTGCTGAAAACTGATAAACCTGATTAGGCATGCCGTGTTGTGCTCACTGCATAATACAGATGTCTAAGTACAGAGCATTCTGTTCTTAATGATGTGATAGTTTCACATCTGCAGGACTAATTTTGTGGGAAAGTTCTATTGGTATCTGGGCAGTGGTGGTACATGTCTTTAATCCCAGCACTTGGGAGGCAGGGGCAGGTGGATCTCTTGAGTTCGAAACCAGTCCGAGGTACAGATCAGGTTCCAGAACAGCCAGCTCTACACATAGAAACCCTTTTTCAAAAAGCAAAAAAAAAAAAAAAAAAAAGGTAAAGATTTATTAGTATAAGTAGGCTGCTTATGGTGGAGAAAAACTTTATTTTGTAGTGGAACATGGCTTTGTTATCCAAAGTACCTATGTTTTGTAAAGAAAAGCATCCCCATTGGGAGGTATAGCCTTTCTGAGGACCTGGGTACAGGCCCATTTAGGAGTGTATCAGAACTTAAATTACTCTCTTAAATTATTTTCTAGACCTTCAGTACAAAGTATCATTGTAATTTCAACCATTTTATCCAAAATAAACCTCCAGAAAAAAAAAAAAAAGGAAGTGTGGCCTTGTTGGAGGAAGTGTGTCACTGGGGGTGGGCTTTGAGGTTTCAAATGCCTTTTTGCGTTTGTATCAGGTTGTAGAACTCTGAGCTACTTCTCCAGCACCATCTGCCTGTGGGCTGCCATGCTCTCTGCCATGATAATAAGGATAAAGTCTCTGAAACTGTAAGCAAGCCCCCACGAAATGTTCTTTTTTATAAGAGTTGCCTTGGGGTCTGGAGAGATGGCTCAGAGGTTAAGAGCACTGACTGCTCTTCCAGAGGTCCTGAGTTCAATTCCCAGCAACCACATGGTGGCTCACAACCATCCGTTATGAGATCTGGTGCCCTCTTCTGGTGTGCAGATATACATGGAAGCAGAATGTTGTATACATAATAAATAAAATCTTAAAAAAAAAACAAAACAAACAAACAAACAAAAAACCAGCCGGGCGTTAGTGGCGCATGGCTTAAAAAATAAAAGAGTTGCCTTGGTTATGGTGTCTCTTCACAACAATAGAAGAGGTTGTAAGAACCAGAAGCTGTGGGTGAGTTCAAGGATGTTTTCTGGATAGGACAGAACAGTTGCACATGTGAACCCAAATTGATTGGGACAGCATGCACAAGCCCTGAACAAGCTCAAGCTAGACAAAATCCCAGCACCGAGAGGGATGCAAACATGAAGTCTTAGATCTGAGCTTTTGACAATAAAATAGCTTCTTGGAAAGGAAGAGTCAGTTTTCTTTAAGGGAGTGACTCCTGATATATTGACAACACTCTATTGGATGGCCACACACCAGCGAGTATATGGGCAGCACACATTGGATTTGATGGACTGAAAAAAAAAAGAAAGAAAAGAGGATACAGATTTGTGTGGGCGGGGAGTGGGGATTAGTCTGGGAGAAATGGGGAACCAAGGGTAAAAATCATCAAAACAAATTGTATCAAATTCCAAAACAACTAACAATTTTTTAAAACCTAATTAAGAACTCAAACAACCAGTCAGTAAATTGTCTAATGAACAGTTCACAAAAGATGATATACAAATGGTAAATATCTAGTTGGCGCATTGTCTCTACCGTTACATGGTGATTTCATTTAAATTTATATTATATATAGGAAGCTCCTACAGTAGTAGTCTACCATATGACTTTTCAAAAGCTTTTCTGTTAGTCATCTTTCCTCATATTCCCTTCTTTACCCTGTCTTTTCATTCATTCCCCATTTAATTCTAGTTTCCCCTTACTTCTTTCCTTTTTTTTACTTTTTGATTATCTGTGTAGTTCTGGCTGCCCTGGAATTTGCCTCTGTAAAGTAGGTTGTTCTCAAACTCAAAGATCTGCCTCCCCAGTGCTGGGTTTAAAGTGTATGCCACCACTGCCTGGCCTTTATTTCTTTATAACACTATATTCTGTTTTCCCTTCCTTGAAATATTTCTTCCTCTCCCATGGCCTCTTACTAGCTACCTAACCTCTGTGATTATTCTAACTGAAACTCACATATCCAAGCTTAAAAGCTAACCTATACCTGTAAGAGAAAATATTAAATAATTTATTTGGAGGAGTCTGGGTTACTTTACTCAGGATGGTTGTTTCTAGCCCCATTCACTTACTTTAAAACTTTGTTTTTCTTACCAGCTGAATAATATTGCATTGTACCACATTTTTATTTTCCTTTCATCAGTTGATAGATATACAGGCTGTTCCCAATTCTAGCTAAGATGAATAGAGCAACAAACAAGGATGAGCAAGTGTTGCTGCAGTAAGACAAAGAGTCCTTTGGAAATGTGCTCAAGAGTGGGATAGCTTGATTATGTGTAAGATTAATTTCAACTATTTAATAACCTCTACACTGATTCCCACAGCGTGCACTCCCACCAGCAATAAGTGAGTGTTCCTCTTTCTCCACAGCCTTACCACCATATGCTGTCATTTGTTTTATTGATCTCGGTCATTCAGCAAGGGAAAGATGAAATCTCAAAATAGTTTTAATTTTCATTTCCCTAATGACTAATGATGTTGAACTTTTTAATAGTGTTTTTCAGTCATTTTTTTTTTTTTTTTTTTTTTTTTTTTGCGACAGGGTTTCTCTGTGGCTTTGGAGACTGTCCTGGAACTAGCTCTTGTAGACCAGGCTGGTCTTGAACAGAGATGCGCCTGCCTCTGCCTCCCAAGTGCTGGGATTAAATGTGTGCACCACCACCGCCCAGCTATACCCCATTTTTAATTGGGTTATTTACTTTTTTTATTTTTTTAAGTTCCTGGTACATTCAGAGATACTAACCCTCTGTCAGATGTATAATTGCCAAAGGTTTCTTTCCCATTCTGTAGGATGATGCTTAGAGTGATAGGGCCCTTTGCTGTTTAGGAGCATTTTTGTTTTATGAAGCCCATTGATTAATTAGTGGTCTTAATACTAATATTGGTGTTCAGAAAGTCCTTCCTGTGCTGATGTATTCAAGCCTATCCACCACTTTCTCTTCTATCAGATTCAGGATAGCTGATTTTAAATTGAGGCCCTTAATCCATTTGGAGTTTTATGTGGAATGGTAGGTATAGATATAGTTTCATCTTTTCTACATGCAGCTATCCAGTTTGACCTGCACCATTTGCTTGAAGGGGCTGTTTTTAGTGTGTGTTTTTTACTTCTTTGTCAAAAATCAGGTGTCCATAAGTTGTAGAATTATGTCTGGGATTTCAGTTCTATTGCACTGATTGTTGTGTCTGTTCTTTTGCCAATACCATGCTGTTTTTATTACCATAGCCCTGTAGTGAAATCTTGAAATCTGGGATGGTGATACTTCTAGCAGGTCTTTTGTTATTCAGGATTGTTTTAGCTGTTCCTGCGTGTGTGTGTGTGTGTGTGTGTGTGTGTGTGTGTGTGTGTGTGTGTGTGTGTGTGTGCGCGCGCGCGCGCGCGCGCATGTGTATGTTTCCATGTGAAACCAATGATTGTTTTTTCAATTGGGATCTTTATGGGGATTGATTGATTTTGATAGGAAGGCCATTTTCACAATATTAACCCTACTGATCCATGAACATGAGAAGTCTTTCTATCTTCTGCTGCCTACTTCAACTTCTTTCTTCAGCATTTTAAAGTTTTTATTATACAAGTCTTTCGCATACTTTGTTAGAGTTATCCCAAGATGATTTTTGGAGCTATTGTGGATGATACTATTTCCCTGATTTCTTTCTCAGTTTAGGAACATATTTTGTGTTATTTTTTTATCCTGCTACTTTAGCTGAAAAGGTTTCCCAGCTGTAAAAGATTCCTGTTTGAGTCTTTAGGATATTTTATTTTATTTTATTTTATTTTGATGTGTCCAGTGCTCAATTCATATGTTCTTTCTTTTTTTCTTTTTTTCCAGATTTTTTATTTGAATTAGAAACAAGATTGTTTTACATGACAATCCCAGTTCCCTTCTCCCTCCTGTCCTCCCCTACCACCACCCACCAACTAAAACCCTACCTTTCACATACCGTTTCTGCTCCCCCAGATGGTGAGGCCTTCCATAGGGTGTCATCAGAGTCTATCATATCCTTTAGGATAGGGCCTAGGCCCACCCCCATGTCTTGGCTCAGGGAATATTCCTCTATGTGGAATGGGCTCCCAAAGTCCACACCTATGCTAGGCATAAGTACTGAACTTCTACAGGTGGTCCCATAGATTTCTGAGGTTTCCTCACTGAAACCCATGTTCTTGGGGTCTGGATCAATCCCATGCTGGTATCCCAGCTATCAGTCTGGGTAGGATCTTTTATGTATAAAAAATTTTATCAGAAAGACAGCGCCAAGGCAATGCCAGCCGGATGGGCACTGGACGACTCTGTGCCTCTCGGGTGAAAATCAACTAAGCATGGGCAAAGGAGATCCTAAGAAGCTAAGAGGCAAAATGTCCTCATATGCATTCTTTGTGCAGACTTGCTGGGAGGAGCACAAGAAGAAGCACCCGGATGCTTCTGTCAACTTCTCAGAGCTCTTGAAGAAGTGCTCAGAAAGGTGGAAGACCATGTCTGCTAAAGAAAAGGGGAAATTTGAGGACATGGCAAAGGCTGGCAAGGCTCATTATGAAAGAGAAATGAAAACCTACATCCCCAAAGGGGAGACCAAAAAGAAGTTCAAGGACTCCAATGCACCCAAGAGGCCTCCTTCGGCCTTCTTCTTGTTCTGTTCTGAGTATTGCCCAAAAATCAAAGGAGAACACCCAGGCTTGTCCCTTGGTGATGTTGCAAAGAAACTGGGAGAGAAGTGGAACAACACAGCTGCAGGTGACAAGCAGCCCTATGAAAAGAAGGCTGCCAAGCTGAAGGAGAAGTACGAAAAGGATATTGTTGCTTACAGAGCTAAAGGAAACCTGATGCAGTGAAAAAGAGGGTGGTTAAGGCAGAAAAGAGCAAGAAAAAGAAGGAAGAGGAAGATGATGAGGATGAGGAAGAAGAGGAAAATGAAGAAGATGATGATGATGAATAAATTGGTTCTAGCACAGTTTTTTTTTGTCTATAAAGCATTTAACCCCCCGTACACAACTCACTCCTTTTTAAAAAAATTGAAATGTAAGGCTGTGTAAGATTTGTTTTTAAACTGTACAGTGTCTTTATTTGTATAGTTAACACACTGCCGAATGTGTCTTTAGATAACCCTGTCCGGGTGGTATTTTCAATAGCCTCTAACCTTTCCTGGTATAGTCTGGGGATTGTAAATTGGCATGGAAATTTAAGGCAGGTTCTTGTTGGTGCACAGCACAAATTAGTTATATATGGAGACGGTAGTTTTTTGGGGTTTTTTGTTTGTTTTGAGGTTTTTTTTTTTTTCCATCTTCAGTTGTCTCTGATGCAGCTTATACAAAGATAATTGTTCTGTTTACTGAATACCACTCTGTAATTGCAAAAAAAAATGCAGCTGTTTTGTTGACATTCTGAATGCTTCTAAGTAAATACAATTTTTTATTAAAAAACAAAAATTTTATCATCTGCAAATAAGAATGCCTTTACTTCTTCCTTTCCTGTTTGTATTCCCTTGATCTCCTTCAGTTGTTTTATTGCTCTAGCTAAAACTTCAAGTATTATATTGAACAGTTATGAAGGAAATGGACATCTTTGTCTTGTTCCTGATTTTAGTCAAAAGTGCTTTGAGTTTCTCTCTATTGAGGGTAATGCTGGCTGTGGGCTTGCCTTTATTTTGTTGAGGTGTGTCCCTGTATCCCTAGTCTCTTTAGCACTTTTGTCATGAGGGGGTGTTAGATTTTGTCAAAGGCCTTTTCTGCATCTAATAAGATGACCCTGTGGTTTTTGTCTTTTGGTCTTTTTATGTAGTGGATTACATTTATCAATCTATGCTATCTGGAACCATTCCAGAATCTCTAGGATGAAGCCTATTTGATCATAGTGGATGATCTTTTTTATGTGTTCTTGAATTCAGTTTGCAACTATTATTTAGAATTTTTGCATTTGTGTTCATAAGGGATATTGGTTCATAATTTTATTTTTGGCTTGGTCTTTCCATGGTTTTAGTATGAGGGTAATAGTGGCTTCATAAAAAGTTTTTAAATGGTCCTTCAGTTTCTGTTTTGCAGAATAATTTGAGGAGGATTGGCATTAGTTCTTCTTTGTTTTTTTTTTTGTTGTTGTTGTTGGTGGTGGTGGTTTTTGTTTTTGTTTGTTTGTTTGTTTTTTGTTTTTTTTTTCTTCAAGACAGGGTTTCTCTGTGGCTTTGGAGGCTGCCCTGGAACTAGCTCTTGTAGACCAGGCTAATCTCGAACTCACAGAGATCCACCTGCCTCTGCCTCCCAAGTGCTGGGATTAAAGGCATGCGCCACCAGTGGCCGGCTTAGTTCTTCTTTGAAGTTTGGTAGTATTCTGCATAGAATTCATCTGGCCCTGGGATTTTTTATATTGATTATCTCTATTTCACTAAGGGTGATAGGTATGTTTAATTGTTTATTTTATTTTGATTTAACTTTCTTATATATCAAGAAATCCATTTCTTTTAGGTTTTACAATTTGGTGGAATATAGATTTTTAAAATATATCCTTATGTTTCTCAGAATCTCCTTGGTGTCTCTTATACTGTCTGCTTTTACATCTTTTAGTTTTGGTTTGGTTTGGTTTGGTTTTGGGTTTTGGTTTTTGAAGAGAGGGTTACTCTATATAGCTTTGTAGACCATGCTGGCCTCAAACTCACAGAGATCCACCTGCCTCTGCCTCCAAAGTGCTGGGATTAAAGGTGTGCGTCACCATCGCCCTGGCTTTACATCTCTAATTATACTGATTTGGACTCTCTTTCTGTGTCTTTTGGTTAATTTGGCTAGAGTATTGCCAGTCTTTTTTATTTTCTCCAAGAATCAACTCCACTAATTATTTGTACTTTTTAAATTTATATTTCATTGATTTCTTCCCTGAGTTTATTTCTTCCCATCTATTCTTTTTGGATGTCTTCTTGTTTTTCTAGAGCTTTCAGGTGTGTCTTTAATGTATTAGTATGAGATCTCTCCAGTTTTTTTCTATTTTTTACTTATTTATTTATTTGGTAAGCACTTAATGCTATGAATTTGCCTCTTCAAACTATCTCCATTGTGTCCCATAGGTTTGTGTATATTTTCATTTTTGTTCAGTTCTTAAAAGTTTTAAATTCCCTTCTTGATTTCTGTCTTGATCCAATGTTTATTCAGTAGTCTTAGCTTCCCTGAGTTTGTATACTCTGTTCTTTCTGTTGTTGATACCTATGGTACTAAAATAAGATGCAAAGTTTTTATTCAGTTTTTTGTATTTGTTAAGACTTGTTTTGTGTCCTAATATGTGGTCAGTCTTGGGGAATGTTCCATGGGCTTCTAAGAAGAAAGTATATTCTTTAGTGTTTTAGTGGAATGTTATGTAGATGTCTGTAATGCACATTTGATTTAAACATTACTTAACTCTGCCATTTGTAGATGGAGTTTCTGTCCCACCTGGCCCCACAGCCATTTAGCCCTAAATAAACACACAGAGGCAGGCTTATATTAATTATAAACTGTTTGGCCAATGGCTCCGGTTTCTTATTGGCTAGCTCTTTCTTAATTATTAACCCATTCCTATTAATCTAAGTATTTCCATGTGGTCTTGGCTTACTGGAGAATGCTCCAGCATATTACCCTTTGGTGGCTACATGGCATCTCTCTGGCGGCTTCTCCCTATGTCTCCCCAGAAGTCTCCTAGTCTGGTAGACCCACTTATACTTCCTGCCTGGCTACTGGCCAATCAGTGTTTTATTCATCAACCAATAAGAGAAACATATATACAGAAGGACATTTCCCCCATCAGCTATTTCTATGTTTAGTTTTTGTCTGGATGACCTGTCTACCTGTTAGGTATTAAAATCACCCACTATCACTGTATATAGGTCAGTATATATATTTAGCTGTAGTAGTGTTTCTTTTATGAAATTTGGTGTCCTTTTGTTTGGTGTGTAAATTCCTAGAATTATAATACACTCTTGGTGGATTTTGCCTTTAATGTGTTTGTAGCCTATTTCCCTATCTCTTCTGATTAGTTTTGGTTTGAAGTCTATTTTTCAGATATTAAAGTACCAATGCTTACTTGCTTCTTGGTTCTATTTACTTTATCTTTTCCCATCTTCTTACCCAAAGGTGATATCTGGCTGATGGTGAGGTATATTTCTTGGATAGAGCAAAGAGTTGGGTCCTGTTTTCTATGTCTTTTTATTAGGGAATTGAGATTGTTATTATTGAGAATTAATATTGAACAGCGTTAATTAATTTCTGTTATTTTGTTGTGGTGGTGTGTTTGTTCCCTCCTCTTCTTTTGATTAACTGGTCTATGATTGCTTATTGTTTGTGTCATCTTAGGCGTAGTTAACCTTTTCTTTGGAGTGAAGTTTTTCTTCTAGTTCCTTCTGTAGAGTTTGATTGGTGGACAGAAATTGCTTAAATTTGTTTTATAATCATGAAATTTATTTTTTTCTTCATCAATTGTGATGGGAAGTTTAGCTGGGTATAATAGTCTGGGCTGTCATCTGTGGTCTTTGAGGACTCATAAAACATAATATATCAGTCTGGGGCCCTTTGGTGTTCAGAGTCTTAGTGAAAAGTCAAGTGTTATTCTGATGGGCCTGCCTTTATATGTGACTTAGTCTTTTTCCCTTGTAGCTTTTAAAGTCTTTTCTTTCTTCTGTACATTTAATGTTTGATTATTATGTGTCATTGGGAGTTTCATTTATGGTTCTATTTGGTGTTCTTTATACCTTTTGTACTTCGTTGAGTATCTTTTTCTTTAGATTAGGGAAATTTTCTTCTATGTTTTAACTTTTGTGCTTTTGACCTGATTTTCTTCTTCCTCCATTAATCTACAGGTTTAGTGTTTTCATAGTGCATCATATTTCCCAGATGTTTTGTGCCCAGAATTTTTTTAGATTTAACATTTTCTTTTACAAGATACCCACTTCTTCTACTTTGTTTTTCAGACCTGAAATTCTTTCTTCCATGACTTTTAATGTTAGTGAAGCTTCCCAGTGAGGTGTTGCTTGGCTTCCTAAGGTTTCATTTTGAGTTTTATTTCAATTTGTCCTTCAGTGATTCTATTACTTGTTGAATTCTATTTTCATGTATTGAGTTGTTTTCATCATTTCATTTTCATGGTCTTCATTAAGACATTTATTCATCATATTGAACATATTTATAATTGCTATTTTGAAATCCTTGTCTTGTGCTTCAGTTAAATTGCTTTTATCAGGGGCCTTTTATAACAGGGTTGCTGTTTTATGGGGGTGGCATATTGTCTTGGTTGTTCATGTTTGTGTTTTATGCTGAGATCTAGGCATCTGGAGCTATGATGTTTGTGGTGTTTCTTTGTGTATATATATGGCTTTGCCTTCAATAGGTGGGTGGCCTTTGATGGGCAGGTTCCTTTCTTTAGTTGTTGTTGTTGCCCCAATCTGGATCCCAGTCGAGTAAAACAGCTATGAGTTATATGAGTCAAATATGAGTCAAATATGGCAGCTGTGAGTATCTGTTAGACAAAGTAGTTCTGCAGGTTCACAGGGAGACACAAAGGAGTGGGGATGAGCTAGAAAGAAAGACTGAAAGGGGCAGCAGGGAAGAAGTAGAGAAACCCTGGCTCCACATCAAGAGACCAAGTCCCAAGGGAATGGTGGTGGGTAGGAAGAAGGGGCCCAGGCATCAGGCAACAGCAGTTCTAAGAGTGTGCAGAGACAGGAATGGAGGAGGGGAAGGAGGATGAAACCAAGGATGGGACTGTGGGTCCCTTGTAGGGAGCCATTCTGTAGATTGATGGGGAGTCAAAAGGAATGGAGGTGAGTTAGAAAGAAAGGCTGAAAGAGGTGGCAGGGAAAAAGTAAGGGGAGTATCACCAAGAGGCTGAGTCCCAGAGAGATGGAAGTATGTTGAAAATGATATATCTTAAAACTATCTGAGTCCTAAGTAACCTGGACATTATTTTTACAATTATTTTATTGCATCCTTTTTCTGGATTATCTTATGATGCTGGACAGGGCCATAAGCTCAGCTCTCAGATGACCATACAGTCAACTGATATAGTGTACTGTGCTGCTAAGCTGAGACGTTCATTAACTTGGGTGTTTTAAATGCATTTTACCTTAGTATATTTTCAGCATAATAGCGGATTTGTCATACTATAACTCCATGATCTATCAAGAAGTGTCTGCATGGTAGGCAGAGACAGGCATATCTCTGTGAGTTAGAGGCCAGCCCAATGGAAAGTTCTAGTCAAGGCTACATGTTGAGAGGAAGAGAAGGAAGAAGAGGAAGAAAAGGAAGAAAATCTGTAAATACACTTTATCTCTTTCTTTCCAAATGTTAGAAAGCAATGTCCCTTCCTTTGTCCAGAGTACTTCTTTCAGTATATGCTCCTGCATATACTAGTAGAGGTGCAGTGTCCTTTACCACTTCACGTTCATGGGCAACTTTATTTTGGGTATTTCATCTACTCAGAATCTTAAAAATGCATTCAGTTTTTTTTTCCACCCATCCTAGTCACTCTGTTCCCAGCCCCAATACCCTTAGCTTTCTCCATCTCTCATATTAGTCAATAGCATTACCAGACACTGGCCACTTTGTCCTTTTTTCATTCTTTGCTTTTCTATCCTTGTGCTGTTTCCAGTGAACAGGAAGGTCAAAGTAGGGTTTGAGTTTAGGCTTTCATTTTCACTTTAGCCTTCTACCCTGTCAGTATTCCCCCTTGCTACTACCATTGCTTTTGCTCAAATCACTTCTAAAACAGATGAGCTTTGGGAGCCCTTTGGCTGCATATCATTTCAGGGCAGAGTCCACACTTGGGAGAATGATGGTCTTGGGAGAATGATGTTCTCTGTCCACTGTGCTCACCCCTTGGTGTGCTTGTGCCCCTTCTGTCTAGAATGTCTTCTCTGCAACCCCTTTCCATTTGCCTGGTGAGTGTCTATTTGCTTGTAATTCTTAGTTCAAGCTTAATGTCTTTGAAGCCTTGATATATTTCCAGAAGAAAAATGGTTAAGATCCTTTTGGAACTCTTACTGAGCCTTAAACATGGCTGTCATCTCATCCATTCTGTCTGTTTTCCCTCCCAGGATCTCTTTAAGGACATAGAGTGCATTTTGATCATCTTTGGATCTATATACTTAGTGCAGTGTCTCCAACAGAAAGGATGCTCAAAAAGAATTTATCAACTTCAGTCATTATAAAACTTTACTTATTTAGACAGTCTCATTATGTAACCCTGGCTTTGAATTCATAGACATCTGCCTGTCTCAGGCACAGGAGTGCTTGAATTAAAGGCATACCCGATCACACCTGACTTCATTGTAAGACTTTACCTCAGAGAACATGAAAAGATAATTGATATAATAGCTTCTTGGGATAAATGGAGTTACCTAGTTATAACCCTATGAAGAATACACATTCATCTCCTAAATAAAACTAGTCATGGTTCAGAACCCTTCTTATAATAGAATATAAAGAAATTAAACAAATGAACAAACCTTTCATAGGACCCAGTAACAAATCGGCATTTCCATAGCTCCCCTGAAGTTGGAGGTAAGTGTTCTCTGTAAGCATTTGCCTTGTTACTGCTCATTCATTATAATGTTAATATGACCTACATTTATGCTAATATCATTTATTTTAAATTGTTGCTAATCCTTTCATGGTGCCAAAAAAGATAAATGGGAGAAGAATCAAACTAATATCAGTGCTGCGACTTCCTTTTAGGGGCATAGACTCTGGACCGTAGAATTTCTTGACTTGGGACATGACAGAGAAGTCATAGTTAAGGCTTGGTTATGAATTCATACCAGAGAGGTCACATAGCATTTTGCCAAATCTGACCTGAAAATAAATTTGGAGTAAACAAAATTCATTGCATTCTCATCCAAGGCATGTAAAGTACTCAGTGTATTTCCTGGATGCCTGGGGCAGCCCATCCCCATGCAGGTCCACCTCCTGATGCAAGATAATTACTGTGGCCTGAACTGCTCACTCTTGCTATATGGAAATATATCATTTTCTTTCCAAAGCCTGAGAGACCTGGCTTCCAGCTGGCTGACATCTGGAGATTACTTGATAAGTTAATTTATACTAACATCATATTGAGTAATAGTTAAAGGATATATAAAACCTAGCCCTGTGATCTGCTCTAATAGAGGGACATTTCTCGCTGTGCCATATACTTTTCTTCTCTTTTTTTTCTTTTCTTGTCTTTTTACAACTCAGAAACTTTAAAAAAATCTGCTGAACTCTTGCAAGTGACCTCTCCTTTGTCTCTACCACGTTCATTCAGTCTGGCAAACTGGTGCCCATTCTTCAAGACACAAATCTTTATATTCCCCAGGCTCTTGACTTTCATAAAGTTATGTGTTCTTTTGATATTTATTTACTTTTTAGTTTACTTTTACTCCTACCTATTCAGTGTACTCTGTAGTCTCCAGGTGACTAAATCAAATGAACATATGTCAGTCATGCTCATCCTTTACCATCAGCAACAATTGGTACTGCTGACCATCACCTTTTTATTTCCTCCATTTCCTTTTTCTAACACTGCTTTCCCCTGGATTTCTTGGCATAACCATCTGCTAGCATTTTATCTGTCTTTTTTTTTTCTCCCTCAGTCTTGCTTGTTGGCTCCTCTTACCAGATAATCTCTAAATGTTGGAATTCCTTAAGGCTGTGTCCTGGCCCCTTTCCCTTCTCACGCTCTGCTCTCCTAATAAGCAAACACTTCCACACCCAGGGCCTTAATTATTCAGGCAGCTGACTCTCAGATATACATCTCTAACCCAGAATTTTCTCCTGATACTCAAATGTCTGCTTACATCTGTTCAATATGTCCCTGTGGAAAATTTGCAGGTACTCTATCTATACTCACCAGGTTCAAAATCCCCATTTTTCTTTAGCTAAGAGAATAGCACCTTCATTTATGTATTAGACAAACTAGAAACCAGAAGTTATTACCACTGTTCCTAATCTCTTTTACCATCCTATGCAGTTGGCCAATCAACACAAAAGACTTCTTTCCCGTCTTCTGACTCTAACTCATAAATGTTTCTCTCATGTTTGACTTCTGTACGTCTTCACTGCCACTCAAGTTATCACCTGGCCACCACAACTATATGCAGACCCATCATATCGCATCCACTTGATGCCTCTACTACCTTTTTACATTGTAAACATAGTGTGTTTGAAGATTCATTCATTCATTTTTTTAATATTTTATTTATTATGTATACAACATTCTGCTTCCGTGTATATCTGCACACTAGAAGAGGGCACCAGGTCTTATAATGGATGGTTGTGAGCCACCATGTGGTTGCTGGGAACTGAACTCAGGACCTATGGGAGAGCAGTCAGTGCTCTTAACCTCTGAGCCATCTATCCAGCCCGTCATTCATTTTTTTTTTTTTTTTTTTTTTTTTTTTTTGGTTTTTCGAGACAGGGTTTCTCTGTGGCTTTGGAGGCTGTCCTGGAACTAGCTTGTCGACCAGGGTGGTCTCGAACTCACAGAGATCCACCTGTCTCTGCCTCCCAAGTGCTGGGATTAAAGGCATGCGCCACCAACACCCGGCCCCGTCATTCATTCTTAAGCCTCTTCTACGTGCGTGCAGTGCACTTCCTAGATGTTTCTGATATAAATGTGATGAAAACTGCACATTACTAATCTTCTAGAATTCTATAGGTTGTATGATTGAGGAACCTAACATGATTGGGATCGTGTTTGTATAAATAAAGAGTACTATTTTTCTTTTGCTCTTGTACCTCAATCAATACAAAAGACTTCTTTCCCCTCTGTGTATGTGTGTTCATTATATGTGTGTATGTGTTTATATGTGTGCCAGTATACATGTATATGTATGTGTGCCTCTCTGTGTGTGCACATGCATACTAAAAGTCGATGTCTGGTATCTTCTCAGTTACTTTCCACTTCATTTTTTAAGGCAGGGTCTCTAGGACCTGGAGCTCACCAATTCAGCCAGACTGGCAGACCAATGAGCTCCAGTGATCCAGCTGTCTTTGACCCTCACCGAGAACTTGGGTTAGAGATGTTACTACTATACCCAGCTTTTACATGAGTGGTGGGGAACCTGAACTCAGGACCTCATGCTTGAGCAGCAGGCGCTTTACCCACTAAGCCATCTCCCAGCTCCAACACAGAAGACTGTTATGACCTTGAAAGGTATTTTCTTTACCAAAAAGTACTTCTCTTTATCATTTCTGCATCAGAAAACACCAATTTGGTATCCTCTAACTCAGTTCCATTCTGACACTATCTAAAATGGTCCCCAGCCTCCCATTTGTGCCCTCAGCACACTTTAAATGCCAAGTGCAAGCTATAGATTATCTCCTTCTCCTGTGCCTCAGGTCCATTGCCACAATTTAGGATTCCCACAACCCGCTGAAATTCAAATAATTTATTTGAATGACTCATAGAATTCAGGGGAACACACTATGTTTATAAAAAGTGTTAGAAAGTGCATAGGGTAGACTATAGGAGAAGAGGCACAGAGCTTCCATGTTCTCTCTGGGCTAAGAATCTCAAAAGGTTCATTTATCCTTTTGGTAGTGAATGCTAGCAGACTAGATGAAGGAGGCTATTACTGTCTATCTCCTTCTCCAGTCTTCTTAATCTTTCTATGCAGCTTCCACTTGTAAAACGGGTCACTCTCTGAAATTAGGATATTATTTGCTATTATTTAGCTATCATCTACTATCAGAAAAAGTAGTTCAGAGAAAGGCAGAAGATTTGAATTTCTATGATATGTCTTGAGGTAGGAATTAGGAGCTAGAAACTGTAGAAACAAAATATATGTCTAGAATAATATCACAAGGATGGGCAAAATTTCTTTGGTGAAATAATTTTTCATCGAAGTCAGCATCTACAAGTGAAGATACAAGAAAAAGAGTACTTTAAGCAGAAGTGTCACATATGAAGGACTAGAAGGGCAAAGCACAGAGTTGTATCCAGATGTGATCTGAGAAGTCATGACTAACTAGGAGATACACAAGGGGCTCAGTAAGCCCTCACCTGGCCTGCCTGAAGAAACAGTAGTTGTAAAGAAGCATTACTCACAAGCCAACAGCCAAGACCAATGATGCCATTGGAAATTATTAAACCAAAAAGTAATGTAACCAGATTGCACAATCCACAGGACAAGGATTTTGTTCATTTAGATTTGTGTCACACACAGTAATTGCTGAAAGAATGGATGTCTCTTTGGGACACTATAGTGTTGTGTTATATTGTAATCATGTACTTAATGACTCTTCACAAAGCTCAACACTGAAAAACTGACTGATTATTTGCTTTATATTACTAAATATATTATTCTAGTGCCTGCCTAAAAAATCAGTTTCAAGGGCTAGGAGATATCTCATTCAGTATAAGCCTTGTCATACAAACACAGAGACCTTAATCTAATCCCAAGAACCCACTTGTTAAGTTAAAAACAAACAAACAAAAAAAGCCGTATTTGGTGTATGCATGTTTGTAATCCCAGGGCTCAGGAGGCAGATATGGGCAGATCTTAGGCCTTGCTGGCCAGCCAGCCTAGCCTAATCAACAAGCTTCAGGCCTGCCTCAAAAACAAATAAATAAACAAGGTGGAGAACACACACACACACACACACACACACACACACACACGCACGCACGCACGCACGCACGCACGCACGCACGCACGCACACACGCACGCACGCACGCATTCATGCATGTGATATTCCTAAATATATAAATACAACATGCTCAGTCCATATAATGTTACTAGTATGTGTGTTTTCAGGGCTGACCATTTGGTATTAGATAACCAACTGGTATACTCTTCCCTGGGGAAGACTATTTCTCTCACTTAATATCCCTTAGTCACCTGTAGTTGTTTGCCTAGGGTTGAAGCCACATGAGTTTTCCCCCCAGTCTCAGACTTTTAACTTGAATACTTTAGGTGAGAACAAAGATTGGAAGAAGGCTTAGAGAAGTAGGTGATGGATTTAGTATAATTGAATTTTCTTTGGAATGACCTTGTAGAGACTTATAGTGAACTGTTGGGTACACATGCAAATGTGGGATTCAGAAGAAATCTACATTGAACACATAACTGTGAGGCCTCTTTGCTTATGAAATATAAGTGATTCCTAGGAGAAGACAAAATCAGGGGGAGGCGGGTGGCAGATAGAGGGCAGAAAAGACGGCCAAAGAGAAAAGGCTAGGACAATATTCAAATAAAAACATTTTTAAGGCAATGAATATACAGGAAAAAATAATAGTCATTTACAAAGAAAGGATCTTTCACAATGCCATCCAAATACTGACAGATCAGGTGGCTGCCCTAGCTGTGCATAAGACAAATCCTGTTCTTAGGCTTTTTAAGTAGAGAATGTTACTAAATCAACAATGAAAACTAGTTAATTACCACACTGCAGAAAGTGTATCTTCTGAGTTTTTTAGACCCATGTGAATTATGTATTCCTTGGGTTCTATTTGTAACTAATCATGGTAGCCTCTTAGTAATCTAAATATGAGAAGTAACATTTCATAATAACTTACAACAGTTCTACAGTCTTCCAAGCAGTATTTGTACCTAATATAAGTCTCTGTGTGTTACTTGGGACCTTAATGTGGCAGAGGGCCGAACCGGGGCGGCCTGGCAGGAAGTGCCTACATGGTAGCAGGGCTCGGGTGGGTGGAGTAAAAATTTATTGTAACAGTGCACTTTTCTTTGGCACAAGGAGTCACTGTCCTTTTTAAGCTGTTGGTCTAAACAGTTGCAGAAAAGACGGCTGTGTGTCTCTGCTGGCTGAAATAGGGACTTACATTATGTCTGCCTCTAAGTAATCAGTGCCCCAGATCTCTCTTGACCCTTACTTGCTCCTTGTTGGCCCCACACCTTGATCAACAAGCCTTCCCTCAAGAGTTGGGTGTGCTGATTTCACTCCAGAGAGCCAAGAAACTGGCTGCCTCCAGGGGACTTCAGCTCCTGAAACTTGGAAGGCCAGATTCTGATACTGGCAGCAGGGTTATGTGCCAGGCCAGACAAGCCCATGGGAGAGCAGGTTTGGATCCGTTACCCATGCATGGTCTTCCTGTCTTCTACATGCCTGTGTAGATGTCACATCTCTGCTGAATTATACCTCTTTCTGGTGGTTCTCACAGATTCAAAGAATGAATTTTGTGCACATTGAGCCAAGTTTTGAAAGCTGCAGGAAGAAGAAGGTCAGTGAGCCGTTGAAAGTCTTCATCCCTAACAGAAAATGAAACTTCGGTGCCTTTACTACGTCTTGTTTTGCAAAAACATGTAGGAGATGTTGTAACAGGAAAGTAAGTTCTTATCACCAAAACTTTCTTAAAAGTTTTTGCTCAGCCTTTTTTACCCATGAGCAGGACATGGGTTCACTTTGCCAGAAGGAAAGAAGATCACCAGGGCTGCTGTGGGATGGCATTACCTCACAGCCAAGTTACAGATGAGATACACTTTGTATTTGCAAAAGAACCACAGCAGTTATTTTGAAAAGAAATGAGCTGCTCTTCTTAAAGAAAAGGGTTTTTCTTTACATAATTAAACTATCCAGGTATCTAGACTACTGTGAAATACTGACTTGTTGTAACCCGTGTGTTGGAATCTTTCTATAGTTTTATTAAAACTCAAACAGAATAGCATAGGATGTGCATGGAGGTGCTTAGCCAGGTGTGATTTATATGTTGACTTCAATTACAAGGTTGATCAGCAGCATGTGGACCAAGATGCCCTCCCTGTAAAATTCCTCAGTTCTGGCCCCAGGCCCTGTTTTGGTAGCCAATCCCAGACAGCTGACGTGCCACAATTTGGGAGTCTGGTTGGTTCCCTTGTAAGGCCTATGTTGAATATTTTCAAACAAATACTTGAGTTTATCAGTCTGTAACTTTCAGGTGATTCTATTTGTCCTTTCCCTATTATGTAAGAATTTTGTTTGATAGGCTTAATGATTAATGTAATATGAATAATAAATGACTTAAAGAATTGTTTTATGTTTGTTTTATGTAACATGGGATTTAATAATTGAACTTAAATGGATGGGATAGATAAATATTAAATGTGTGTGTGTGTGTGTGTGTGTGTGTGTGTTTCATATGCCATGGTGTATGGGTGGTAACCAGAGGATAACTTATTAGAGTTGGTTCTCCCCTTCCATCATGTGGGTTCTGAGTGTTGAATTTAGGTCATCAGGCTTGGCAGCAAGTGTCCTTATCCACTGAGCCATTCACCAGGCCTACAAGGTATTTTTTACTCATATTTCACACTTGGTAGTCTTTTCACTTAAATCAGTGTTCCTCCAATGTAGTGAGGCTCTTGGCACCTGGAATACTAATCACACAGTATGGTTTAACTAACCTAACCAAACCATCAGGACTGAGATCCCATGGCCTTTGACAAAAGAGAGTCTCTGGGCCAGATGTGCCTTAGTCTTCAGAAGTCTCTATGTGATACGACAGAGGAAAGTCAAGGCAGCCTGCCTGTCTTGGCTTTGACCTTTGCTGGACTCTCATTTGCTTCTGAGGACTTAGGGCTGAGAATCTACAGAAGCCTTAAACTGGGGTAAAGCACCAAGGATTGCGGTGGAAGATGGGGTTGGTTTTTCCCTGTCTAGCATATTAAGTAGATTCATATAAGCCTGGTCTGCCACTAAAAGGAGAAGGATGGGAAAGGTAATTGGGTTTATTATATCCTTGATAAAAGTGTAGCCTGAGTCACCATAATTTCTTTTAAGAGAGTCACATAAGGAGATTTGCTGTCTAGTAGAGGGATTAGGTTTGTTTTGTGTCTCTCCAGAGGGCAGATCTAAGACCTAATCGGTAAAAGTGTTGAGAGGTCAGTTTGGCTAAGAGTAAGGGAGAGCTTTTGCGCTCCACAGGTCGTCAGGATTTTGTAGTGGGCTGTCTCAAAGTTGAAGTCACTGCAAGCTGTGAACACACAGGAACTTCACCACATCTCTAGGAGTCTGATTTACAGAGCAAATGAGCTTTACAAAGTAATTCGTCAATCTGGATTTCAGAAGGAACCATTGTGTGTAAAAGAATTTAGCTCCCAGTCTGTCTTTACATTTATCAAAAACTTAGCCTAAAATTGATAGTGATCTTTAAATTTTAAAAACCATCTGTAGTGATAGGACTTTATCTTTAATACCCCCATCCTCAACTACCCAGCTTATCACTGCCATTGGGTCAAGTGTGTTTCTGATGCATGGAGTGCATGAGGTGAGAGAGAAGTTGGGCACTTGTCCTTGGTGGGCATGCAGGGGAGGGATCTGTTATCAAGAAGATCTGAGAAACATGAAATAGCTGGTTTTACACTGCACAGCTAGCTCATACATGCCAGTTATCAAGGACAGAGGACATTGAATTCCGTTCACTGAAGATTTATTTAAAGGAAAAAAAATCCTTTAGTCTTTCTTTTATTTCTGTACCTAGCTGTCAAAAAATGAATAAGCACAACTGAATCAAAAATGAGGAGAAAGGGAAAAGGAGAGAGAGGAGGAGGAGGAGGAGGAGGAGGAGGAGGAGAAGGAGGAGGACAGGGGTAAGAGAGAGGTGGGAGAGGGAGAGACGATATCAAGAAAACCGAGCTCCAAGGCAGGACACCTGCATTGTGCTAGACTGGCCCTTCACTCACCCTGACTATTCCTGCTTCCTCAGCACAGTTACAAAGATTAGAAGATGATATCTTGGAAACTGGGGCATTGTTAAATTAAAAATTATGTGGGGAAGTTTGACTTTGGCTGAGTGGTTTTTCTCTCTTTACAGAAATTAGTCTAGCTAAAAGAAATGGGCTGGGCTCAGGGTTGCCTCCAGCCTTTGAAGCCAGGCACCAAAACCACACCTTCATTTCCCCTCCTGCAGGTCCCTCTGGTGTCTAGGTTCTTTCACTCTCCAGCTCAGATCTGCCAGGAAGAGGCTGGAAATGCTATCAATGTCAAAGTTGCACTGAGATAAGTTCAAACTTCTGTGGTTTTTAAAATTCTAGTAATATTAGAGCTTATTCTGAGTGTAACTCAGAGTTGTTGATTTATGGTTTCAAAACCAACAGTATGACCTCTTCAGTGACTTCCACAGATTCTTTTTTGGGGGGGGGAGGGAATGGAGACAGTGTTTCTCTGTGTAGCTTTGGAGCCTATCCTGGCACTCGCTCTGGAGACCAGACTGGCCTCGAACTCACAAAGATCCGCCTTCCTCTGCCTCCCAAGTGCTGGGTTTAAAGGTGTGCACCACCAACACCTGGCCAACAGATTCTTAGAGTAGAAACAATGCTCAGTTATAATGAATGTCATTGGGAAGGAAGCCCTAAGTAATAGTCTAGACTCTGCACACATGAGTGAATACCTAAGTTTATGTATCCTCTTTGGAAAGTACTAGTTTGTTTCTGTGGTAGTATTTTGACTGTGATTTCTGTATTGAGGTTCTTGCTGAGACGATATGCAATTTTCAATACCCATAGAAAGCAAGGGTATCATTGAGGGCATCATTGTTTTGTTTTATTTATTGAAAACTTTTATTTTTGTTTAATGCCATGGTAAGGTTAAGTTTCTATCGAGATAGTGAGACTTGAGGAAGAGCTAAAGAGCAAAACTGCTCACACAGTACCCACCTGGGTGGACAGCATCTCAGCAGATGGTATTTTACCTTGTAGGAGGCTCTAAGATGTGGATAGTTGTTCTGTTTTGTTTTGTTTCTGCTTTTTAGACAGGGTCTCTCTATATAGCCCTGGCTGCCTTGAAACTCGCTATGTAGACCAAGATGGCATAAAACTCAGAGACATGTCTGCCTCTGCCTCCTTAGTGCTGGGATTAAAGGTGTACGCCCAATACCTGCTGAGATTCCTTCTTGTAAGAGATGATGACTTACAGGTATCCTGGGCTAGTGTGTGCAAAATCAGGGAAACTGCCCTAATACCCAACTGGGAATTGCATGGAAAACCTGCTCTAAAGGTAATGCTGGGAAATCTTGTCTGGCATTTGGAAAAATAAGCTGACCTATTCAGGGTCAGGATTTTTCTGTTATAATTCCAGTATAATATCCTTGAACCTTCAGTGAAGTCTCACTCAGTGTTCTAGACTGATCTTAGCTGATCCCTGATGTTCGGCTGTACAATCCCCTCTCCCCAAGTAGAGAGGCAAGCTGAATGAAATAGCCAGAAACATCTGACAGTGCTGAAACACAGAAGTATTTTTGGGGGGTCTCAGATACTTCATGGTGGAAATCTAGTGTAAAAATGGCTTTAAGATGTTGTTACCTGGTTCTTCAACACTTCTAAAGGCTATAGGAGCTTGGTTCCATTAGGATAAATACCAACTGGCTAAGATAAACAGTTTCTCATCTTCTTTTTAGCAAGGTAGTCAAGAAAAAGCTTGAGCTATCCATGCCTGATGATACAAACCTATAATCCTAGCACTTAGGAGTCTAAGACAGAGGACTGTGAGTTTGAGGCCAGTCTGAACAATACAGCAAGACTCCTCAAACACATACAAAGAGGGGGGAGAGGGGGAGAAAAAGCAAGGAAGGAAGGAAGGAGGGAGGGAAGGAAGAAAAGGAAGGAAGGAAGGAAGGAAGGAAGGAAGGAAGGGGAAAGAGGAAAGAAAAATGACATGTCTATAATGCTGAATTCAAACTGCTGTTTTCTAGACAAGTTATTTTATGTCTCAGGCCCTCGGTTTTCTTGGTCTAATGAGATATGGGTAATATAGTGAAACCCGGTTCATATCTCTTATGAGGATGAAGACAGAAAACTAACCAAACTGCCCAGTAAGCATACAGCCAGGGCTCCATAGCTGCTCATCCTCTGTGTGTGTGTGCGCGCCTGTGTGTATGTGTGCCTGTGTGCCTGTGTGTGTGTATGCGCATGTATGCTTGTGCCTGTATGTATGTAAGCGAGCATGCCCGCTCCCCAGTCTCTTTTCCACCTTTCCTTTTTTTTTTTTTTGTAAATTTTTGTTTTGTTTTTTCAAGACAGGGTTTATCTGTATTGCTTTGGAGGTTGTCCTGGCACTCGATCTGTAGACCAGGCAGGCCTCGAACTCAGAGACATCTGCCTGCCTCTGCCTCCCAAGTGCTGGGATTAAAGGTGTGCACCACCAACACCCGGCTCTTTTATTTATTTTTTTAAAGATTTATTTATTTTATGTCTATAAGTGTTTTGCCTGCACTTGGGGCCTTATTTTTTGAGACAGGGTCTCTTGCATACCTGGAGATGCAGATTCAATTAAGCTAGCTGGCCAGCATACTCCAGGAGTCTGCCTGGCCCACCTCCCACACATTGGGATTATAATCAAGGGCCACCACACTTGGCTTTTTACATTCATGCTGGAAATACAAACTTAGGTCCTCATTCTTGTACAGCAAACATTTTGCCATTAAGCCACCTTCTGAAGCCCTCAAATTACTACTTTAAACTTTTAGCATGTCTTCTTCAATCTTCAAGAACTGTGGATCTCCACTTCTTCCCCCCTCCTCCCCCACCCCTACTATAACATCTTTTCTAAGTTTGGAGCTGACCCTTGACCCTGCCTGCTGCCATTTGCCTCTGGCCTCAGCATCTTCTTGCCCCTCTCCTCAGAATGGAAACTCCCTTTCCTTCAGGACAGTTCATGGAGAAGGAAGCAAGCTGCCCTCCTGCAGTTGGATCTTAAATACAAGTTAAGAAAAGTGAATGTCACCTAGGGACTATGATATGAAAACAGAATGAATACACAAGAAGAAAGTTTAAGGAGAGCTTTATTCCACCTTCAAGCATTTAAAGAGCTGTTAGGAAACGCAGAGAACCATAGACACATTGTTTTCCAAAGAGCAGACACAGAGCAGGTGGAGGAAGTGGAAGAGTAGCAAACTGAGTGTTTCTGCTCCCTGCTGTGGCACATGGAAGTCATGCAGCACTTCCTGACTTATTAGCAGTTAGAGTTGCCAGTGCTGACTACTTCTGGCAGGAGTGTACTCCCATTGTTAGAAATGCTTGACCCAGTTTATAGGAAGTTGTTCCTTTGTATGAGAGTAGAAACAACTCAGTACTGAAATCTCTTTCACCTGCAGAGTTCTGTGACACATTGCATTAATGGTAGGATTTCAGCAGGGATACTTGGAAAAAGAGGATTACTTCATAGTCTGGTGCCCAAAAATCAGTAAAATTTAAAACCCGAGGTTCTAGAGTTCCAAGCCTGGCTGGGCATCCTCTAGTAGTCCAAGTTATTGGGGTAAATTACCTATCTGCTCTCTCTGTGTGTTTGTTTCCCTATCTAAAATGACAATGGGGTAGTTTCTTTTTCAGTTGTTAAGAGAGATAAGGGAATCGCTGCAAGATCCACAGCCAAGTACTGGGCCAAGTTCTGGAGGTCCAGTTGAAGAGCTAGAAGAGGGGTTATATGAGCAAGGGGTGTATCAAGATCATGATGGGAAACCCACAGAGACAGCTGACCGGAGCTTGTGGAAGCACACAGATTCTAGACAGAGACCTGGAGATCCTGCTTAGGACCAACATAGACCCTCTGCATGTGGGTGACAGTTGTGTCGCTTGTTCTGTTTGTGAGGCTCCTAGCAGTGGGACCAGGAGCTGGCTTTTTAGGACCTATTCCCTATGGTGGGATACTTTGCTCAGCCTTGATGCAGCGGGGAGGAGCTTGGTCCTGCCTCAACTTGATAAGCAATGCTTTATTGACTCCCATGGGAGGCCTGTCTGACACTTTCTGAGGAGTAGATTGGAGATGGAGGGATTAGGAAGGAGGTAGGGGGAGGGAACAGGAAGAGAGGAGAGAGGGGGAAACTGTAATAGATATGTAAAATAAATTTTAAAATTTTAATTAAAAAAAGAGTTAAGTGTGTCTCCATACTGTAGGCAAATCAAAAGACTGGATGGCATGCAGATTGTCATATAACTGCTCAATAAATGTTACTTAGAGTGTACTATCAGATACTCTGGCTTCTTCTAAGCATTTGTTTCAACTTTTTAGTATATTAAGGAACATCTTTTATAGCATAATTAACCCAAACTTAGTTAGTTTTGCTAATCAGGTGACAGCCTTGGGTGTTACTAAGCAACCTTTGAATCACCTCTGAGCAAGTTTTAATGCAACAAACAGTAGGATCTCTGGCTGATGAAACACAATCACCCTGCTAATGTCTGGCAAGCAGTAGATACACAGTAAATATTTGTTTAATAAATTGATGAATTTGGCAGAGTTCTTACTATTTCCTACATTTTATTTATTTGTTTGTGATTAGGTAATGCAGTCACATGACTTAAAATTCAAAAGGAATAAGAAGATATATATATATATATATATATATATATATATATATATAATATATATCCTGCCCTCTAACCACCTAGTTCCTGTCCCCAAAGGTAACTAGCATAACCACTTTCTCATATAGCTTTTCAGTGCTATTTTAGGCATAGACAAGTAAACATGCCTGCTTACGCACGCTCATTTCTCTGTTTAAACAAATAGCATCATGTACTGATCTAGGCACGATTATTGAAGAGGCTACAAATGTGTGGGTGAGTGGGAACATGCAAGGAGGAATTAGAATAGAAAATACTCAGACAAAAAAATCAACCAGAGATTAATTGCATTGAGACACATGTAGAGTGCTGAGGACCTGAACTCGTATATTAAAGGGGTGATCAGGGAAAGAATCACTTGAAGATTCTTTTCACTTATACTAGGATAACTATCAAGAAAAAACATTTCTACCACATTAAAAAAAAAATTTCCCTTGTGTCCCTTAGCAAGCTAATCTACTTTCACGTGCTCACACACCTACCCCTCTGCTTTGTCAAAGTACAGGACCTGCTGACTTTGGGAGCACTTGTAGGTAGGGCTAATCAAAGCATTGGCCCACATGGTAACTTATTCAATACTCACAGAAACTAATGGAGGCAGCTTAAGCATAGAGGAATCACTGTGGCCAACATGAACAGCTAGTAAATATCAAAGCCGTAACTGTGAAACCAGAGCAACCCTTAATCAAGAAGATATTCAGGCTCTAATGTAAAGAACTTACTGCAGTTTGACAAGATATGTTTGGGGTGGGGAAACCTTAGGTTAACATAAGAAGAACTTGTTTATAACCTTCAAGTGTGGCACAAGTATCCAACTGCCTTTCTACATAGATGCTTGTCAGTGGACAGAATTTCACTTCATTTGCCTTTGGTGTTGCACGCCAGCCAGGCTGCTTCTAAGAAATTAT
Organism: Cricetulus griseus; assembly: GCF_003668045.3. Classification (NCBI taxonomy): domain Eukaryota; kingdom Metazoa; phylum Chordata; class Mammalia; order Rodentia; family Cricetidae; genus Cricetulus; species Cricetulus griseus. Next base: position 100,564,290 of record NW_023276807.1, read on the forward strand.
AACATCTAGAACCAGCTCTTTATGTTAAAGAACTGATGTGGTCAGGTCATTACTGAGAATGACAAGTATCTCTGCCTATCTATGGGTTCCATGTCATTCTGAAACCACGAGGAAGGTGGTTAGTCCTCTGGTCACATCCCTCAACAAAGACTCAGCAATTTCACTGTTTTCTCCAAAGAGCCTTCCTCTTGGACTAAGATGTTAATTCATAGTGGTGTCCATTAATGGGCCTTCCCTAAAGAGTAGCCTATTGAAGGAATTGTATTACATGTTAAGAAACTTTCCAACATATGGAAATGTCTCCTCAGCTATAACAATATCAGAAGGAATCCATTGAACTAAACTATAATGGAGGCAGGTTCCTATCAAGGAAATGCTGATTTATTATATATAGTCTTGTCCTGTGAGAGAGGGCCATTACTGTAACCCCAGCATTTAGGAGGTAGAGGCAGAAGGATTGCTATGAGTTTAAGAATAGCCTCATCTATAGAGTATATTTCAAGTCAGCCAGGGACACATAGTGCCACCCTGTCTCAAAAAAAAATTTTTTCTTGTGAAGATAGATCCTACAAAAAACAAAAACAAAACAAAAAAACCCCAGCATGGTTAAATGTGAATATTGGGACCAATTTTCACTCACAGATGAGTTTTATTAAATATAAATCTGATTTTTTTCAAGCATTTCAAGTATTTGTACCATCTTTTATTTTAGGTCAAAGTTTGCCATTTATTTATATTGCCAGTTAACTTTGAGATACAAAGTTAATGCTATTTTTAAATAAGAAGAGTTACTTCTAGTCAGTATAGAATGAAAGAAAACAATATTAGAGTGCATTTGGTAGCATTTCAGTTTTGAGAGAAGTGATCTGTCTATTCCTGTTTCTTAGCCCCAAAATGTGAGGTTTTCCTCATTTCCACCCAGAGTTTTTTTACCAACTAGGTGGTAGAAGCATGAGCCCTGCTGAGTCTACTCCAGATCTGGCCCAGCAGCTCTGACCCTCTGCCTGGGCTCTAGGGCGGCTTAGAGGAGAGCTAGGAAGCTTCTGGGGAGAGCCTGACTACCTGCCCGTGAGTCCAGACAGGGCCTGAGCCACCAGAACCAGGGATGCTCTTCCTCCAGAGGCTCAGGGATAATGGCTGGGCAAAGAGAGATCCCTCTGAACCTACTGGCTGTTTAACTGAAACACAGCCTTCAGGCTGAGGCTCAAGGGGCAACTGTTTTTATTACTACAATTCATTTATAAGTAAAACATATAAAACAGTCATCCACATGCTTTAGTTTAGTTTACCACCATTCACTCTTTACAGATTGTGGTAAACTAGGACTCTGGTGCCCAAATCTGTAACCCCAGCACTCCAGAGGCTGAGGTAGGGAAAGCATGAGTTCAAAGTCAGCATGGGATATATAATGAAGCTTTGTCTCAGATACAAAATGAAATATAAAAAAATAGGGGTGGGGTGGTAGAGGAGCCTATGGTGATGACACAATGTGAAAAATTACTGAGGTAGCAAGATGATAACGCACCTTTCAATATCCAGCAGTTGCTTGAGTGACCAGGCAACATAAATGCTAACATAGTTCTAGTTTTAAATCAGCGGTTCTCAACATTGGGGTCAAACTACTTTTTCACAGGGCCACATATCAGATATCCTGCATATCAGATATTTATATTTCAGTTCATAACCACAGCAAAATTAGTTATGAAAAAATCAATGAAAAATTTTATAGTTGGGGGTCAGCACAACATGAGGAACTGTATTAAAGTGTCCCAGAATTAGGAAGGCTGAGAACAACTGCTCTAAATCGTTAGTCTAGCACTTCTGACGGAAACTGTTCAGCCAATTCTGTAGTGAAAAGATGAACAACTAAAAGCTGCTAGGTATCAGTATTATTGTAATATTCCCTTTATCAAAAACCTGTAACTGAAATTTACAGGTAAGAATTTACAGTAAGCAGCAAGTACTTGGAAACTTGTCCGTTAAGGTTTCCCCTTACAGAACCTCTGCTGTGAGCTTTTTAACTCTCTACAGTTAAAAAAAAAAAAAAAAGAAAGAAAGAAAGAAAGAAAGAAAGAAAGAAAGAAAACCTTTCGTAATTAGTTTCTAAGGAAATCATATAAAGGTCATGATACTAACAGAGCTTTAAATTGTTATTTCCAACAGGTCAGAAGCCTCCAGAGGGACATATGTAAATAACTATCAGCATCTATTTTCTCAATTTATTTCCAAGAGCAAGAGTTAACTAAATCATTTTATAGTGACTTCATTTCCTGCTGCTCCCTCAAAACTGAGAATATAACAAATATTTGCATAGGTTTATTATTCACATTGAATCATGAATAATTCACTTTGTACAGACAGCTGGGTAAACAAGAGATTTGGAGTTTCCTTTTCTATATTCCTTTTTCATTGGCTGGAAGGAAACTTCATTTGTATTGATTTTATATGATTTCCAGTGATATTCTGGTCTTCCTCCTAGATGGAAGAACCCCATCTTTTGTGAGTTTTTTTTCCCCAGTTTACTTGTCAATCTTTAGGTTTGACCATACCAACTTTATATTTCTATTGCAAAATAAAAATGTGTCTCAGCCATTCAGTTCTGTAGTCTATAAGACAACAGAAAACATGCGCTTCCTCATTTTTCACACATTAGAATTTTTTAATGGATTTACTTTTACATGAATAAGCTAAGAGTGATCGCTTCAAACTCTGCACCTGTAACTGCATCCTTCATCTCTGGCTGTCAGTCATTAACAATTTCACAATTACTTGACTATCTCCCACAAGCTGGTTCTCATTTCCCTCTGCTCCTCCCAGGTCTACGTGAGGAAGGGAAGCAAGTATTACTGAGCACAGGTTTGCCCAAGGCATTGCAACTTCTGAGCAAGGGGCAGACTTCACCAAAGGTCAAGGGTTTTTCCATGTCTGTGAACGTCATTAATCAAATGGTGACAGTAAACCTGTGGTTTAGGAGGGAATTAGGCTTTCCGTAATTCACCTAGGACCAAACTATGGGGGTTATAGTATATCCTTGGGAAATCTCTGTTCTTTGTCATAGCCTGAAAAACAACTAAGAGTTTAACCACCCACCAAAGATCACACATCCACCCTCACTCTATTTATTGAAGACAAACATAGGTATAAGTTAGTAACACACATCACAAAGTACGAATGTCATAGAAAATATATAGTGAGCATGCCAGAGAAATAATCACAATTTGACTAAGCTAAAAAATACCTTCTTTAATACAGTGTTTACCATGTGATGGATGTTATACATATTAACTCTTTAGCTATAACAACCCTTTCAGATAGGGTACAACTGTTTATTCTCATTTTAAATATAGGAAACTAAGATATAGAGAAGTTGAGCAATTAAAGTCACCACAGAAATGGTACAGTGAAGATCTGAACCCAGCAGCCTAGCTCCAATTATGTGCTTTTAATCACTGTTCTCTTCATGAGAACACATGCTTACAGAAGAAAGTCTGGAAAAGTAAGAAAAACGTAAAAAATGGAAAAAAATTACACATAGTCCCCAACATCCATCTTAGTGTACTTCCTGGGTGTGTGCGCACATGCACCCGTGTGTGTGTGTGTGTGTGTGTGTGTGTGTGTGTGTGTGTGTGTGTGTGTGTGTGTGTGTATGTGTATGTGTATTGGTTTTTTTTCAGTTTATTATACTTTGTGAATATACTCTCACAGAAACAGATTGATTTTACTAAGTAACATTTTGTTTTTTTGGTGTGTGTGTGATGTGTGTGTTTGCACATGCATGTGTGCACACACACAGGTATAGTCACCTACGCTTGTCCATAATGGAGGCCAAGGTTGATGCTGGTGTCTTCCTCTATTGCTCTTGTTTCTTTCCACAAGGTATCACTTTGACCCTGAACTCACAGCTTCAGCTTTATTGGGTGGCCAACAAGCCCCTGGGATCTGCCTGTCTTCACTAACACCCCATTATTGAGGTTATAGGTATGCTCTGCCATGCCCAGCTTTTACAAAGGTGCCAGGGATCTGATCTCAGATATTTGTGCCTATATGGCAAGTACTTTACCCACTGAGCAATCTTCCCAGACCTAAATTATTTTCTTAGTCTACTTGGTAAATACTTGCCCAATGAAATTTAGAAGTGCTCAAGATTGGTGGGGCAAAGTGAAGGGCTGCTGCTGATTTAGCAGATTCCCTATTTCCCTAAGCTTACAGAGCTACCTTTAAAGTAAACTAAATCTAACTTTTTTTTATTTTTCTTTTTGGTTTTTCGAGACAGGGTTTCTCTGTGTAACAACCCTGGCTGTCCTGGAACTGACTTTGTAGACCAGGATGGCCTCAAACTCACAGAGATCCTCCTGCCTCTGCCTCCCAAGTACTGGGATTAAAGGTGTGTGCCACCACGCCCACACTCTAGTTTCTCTTCAAATCATATGAATCTTTCACCTTTTACTAAATATAACTTTTAAGCAACTTTAAAAAGTAGTGTAGCCTAGAAAATTGTGACTTTTTCCTTCAAAGCATTTTGCCTCCTGAATACTTCTTATGGTTCAGTTTCTTATTTCTGAGGTAGGGAAAAGGTAAGTGTGTGTGAAGAAAAATGTAGGCTGGTCAACAGGAAACTCAAAGTCCTTGATACAGCTTGGTGGCCTCAGATTGTACCTTAGTGTGGCTGTTTTCTTTCTTTTATTGGTATTGATTACAGTGATGATGATGACCACTGAGGGTGGAGTCCATTTGCCTAGAAAGCAAAATTATGATTATCTATTACTGTTACATTAAAGAGAAGGCTCTAAGGCCAAGACAGTTTGGTCATTACTACCCCAGATTAAGGCTTTTAGCCAAGTTATATGTCATCCTGTCTAGAGCAGGAAGGCAACAGCACAGGTGAGTGCTGACCTAACCTCAGAAGCAGCAAAAGGAAACTGACTTTAAAGACTTTTCCCCCTGTTAATTGAATAGCACTTGCTAATTTATTATTGCTTGTTCTGTTTTGAGTTGTAGTTTTCGTATATGTCCCAGACTTGCCTCAAATAAACCTCCTGCCTCAGCTTCTTTTGTGCTGGGATAACAGACACGTACTACCACATCCTGTTGAATTTCTAACTTAAATTTATGAGACAAAGGGAAAAACAACTCTCAGAAAAAGAAAAAAGTCAATGATGTCTATCTTTGGGGGAAAAGGAAAAGAATAAATGCTATATCCCTGTGCTATTTACCCATTCTCAGGTGGGCATGTGGAGAGGCCAGGCAAGCATTCAACGTGCTTCTCTAGGAATTACTCTCATATGCACATAAATTTACACAGTAAGCACCTTCTGCAATTTGCATCCACTGAGGAGCTCTTTCTAACTTCCTGTCCAGTGCTGGCACTTGAAATGTGCTACCAGAAAATCAATGCATATCAATTACTAACTCAAACCTTTTTCTTCTTGAGAACTAACACTCACTAATAGGAGCTGTATATCCTCTCTTATCCTATTATTTGTCCCTTTAAAAAGCTTTTCCCACTTCCCAGTCCCTGGTCCAAGGTGCCCTGCTAATGATACAGGAGGAGCTATTTAGGATTCAGATGTGGGACCAGGCAGAGAAATGGATAAGATGAAATTTAGCCCTAAAATTAAGGCCACATCTCTTTGCATGAAAGGTTTTGAAAACAATCCTATTCTTTCTGTCTTTGTCTTGCCTTCTCATTGGGGGAAGGGCAGGGGGGTATGAAAAAGCACTGCAACAGAGGACTGATTGGCCATTCATCTCAGTTTTCTGCTGTTGAAGTTCATAATCCATCAGTCTTTAGACTCCAAAGATGCTCCTCTAAGGCAAGAGCAGGGAAGATTATAACAATGCTCTATTAGTTTACTACCTGTCCACACACTACATAGTAACATTTCATCCAAGGACACACTGCATGTACAGTGGTGGTCCCATAAGATTGTATCACCTTCTGGAATGGTTTCCAACTTAGAGTAAGAACACACTCTGTTTGCATAATGATGAAATTGCCTAACCATACATTTCTCAGATTGCCTCCCTGTTGTTAAGTGACACGAAACTGCAAGCTTACTCCATAGCCTGAAGAACCTGCCAGCTGCCCCAGTCACAGTGTATGGAGGAGTCGGGACTTAGTGCTCCAGTGTGTGTCCTGTGGCCTGGCTCTCCTCTCACCGTGAATGTCCCTACACACCTGTCCAACTCTACTGTAGCCTTATTAAAGTGTAGTCAAAGATTCCAATAGTAACTATTTGGCCTCTGTCCTCTCCTGAGAGGCTCTGACCTGCTGTCTGCTATCCTTGTATCCTCACCCTGCCTTCCATTCCTCCAGGACTCCTGCTTTTCTAGAAAGCCACTGACAGTATCAACCTAGACATTTTTTTTTCCACAGTTAAATTCATTTTCCCTACACCTTATCCCTCTACGTGGAGGCCAATTCTGCTAAGAGACTGCAAACAGGCAATGGTATACCATTCTAATATCCCAAATCCCAAAGGGTCACTAGTAGCTGTATAACCGTGAGCAAGCCATTAGCCCTACAAAACTCATCTGTGGATAGACAGAAATTAGGAAAAAGTAAAATAATTTAGAATACTATATACATAAAGTAATTTCCTCTTGCCCTCCAAATCCCTCTTTATTTTTTAATTTTTATTTTATGTGTATGCATGTTCTGCCTGCATGTATTATGTGCATGCCTGGTACCCACACAGGTCAGAAGACAGTGCAGGACCCCCTAGAACTAGAGTTAATAGTTGTGAGCCACCATAGAGATCCTGGGAACTAAACCCGGCTCTTCTACAAGAGCAGCAAATGCTCTTAACCAGAGCCATCTCTTGACACATACCCTTTCTTCCTTAAAGAAAACCTCAGGGTATTGGCCCTTCTGCCCAGATTCCTGCCATAGTCTATGAACCAGCCCCCTGGCCTCCAAACATGGGCATCAACACATCTTTCCCAGGCTGGGATAGGGATGGATAGGACCTTTCTAGAATATAAACCTGTATAGGTCTATTCTCTGTCTAAAATCTGCTGTAGTTCCCGGGGTCAGGTTAGCGTTGCTAAAGCACTGGATGTTCTGGCCTCCGTGCCCATCTCTTGGCATAAGCCATGCTCTGTTCCACCTGTGCCTTAAGCAGGCTGTGCTCTTTTCCTACATCACTCTTCTCTGCTGGTGGCCTTTCCAACCTCAAGTAATTTTCGTAGATCTCAGTTTGATCATTATGTCCTTCTGGAAGTCTTTCTGAAGTGGATCAGAAATCCCCTCCTTTATGCCACTCTCCCACCCTTCTTCTCATCTTGTACCCAGAACACAATTCTGGCTAGCTGGCCCCTCCTCTTGCCCTGAACTGTAAGCTCCCTGGGAAGCGGCAGCAAAGGAGGCGTCCCTGCCCTACCTCCTGCCTCAGGGCAAGTGAGGAAGAAGGGGGTGAATGAATTCCTGGCACCTTTCCTGGAACATAGACAGTGCTCAATTATTTTTTGAGCATGTTACTCTTGAAAATATTTGCATTTCAAAATCCCCATGCTCTTTGCTTTTCAAAACCCAGCCATCATTGCTTTGCTCCATATAAAAGAATAATTGGAAGAATAAGGATAAACAAGAAATACAGTATCTTTTAATACAAAGAGGGAAAGGGAAGACTGATAATGACAGTAATATTGTCACATGATTAGCATTAGTCCTTCTGTGGCAGATTATAGGCATCCCGGTTGACTCATAAAATACCCCTGTGACCTGGTTTGGACTCACATTTCTAAGTATATTAATTGAAGTCTAAAATTAAAAGCAACAGAAACTCTTACGAATTTGCTTAAGCAGGAGAAAAAAGGTAGAGCATTGTTATAACCATGTAGGGTATCTCCTGGAATCCCAGTGTGTAATTGGTTTTTGGATAGAGATGAGTACTATAGAAATCCAAAGTTTCTGGGGGTATTGTTCTGCTTCTCTCCCCACATATAATTTATTCTCTTTTTAAATTGTCATTCCATTTTTATTATGAATGGGGTGGCACTCATGCATACCTTAGCATGTGTGTAGAGGTCATAAGATAACTTGTGGGATTCGGTTGTCTCCTTCCATCATGTAGGTCCAGAATATCAAACTCAGGTAGGTAGTCATGCTTGGCAGCAAGTGCCTGACCAATTACCTTCTAGATGCTTTTTGTTTTTCCTTTATAATGACTGTTGCCAGTACACTGTTGTAGGTCCCTTTTGTTGCTGTGATAAAGCACCTGGGGAGGGTTTATTTGATTTACACTTCCAGGTCATAATCTGTCACTGAGGGCAGACAGGACAGGAACTTAAAGCAGAAACCATAGGAGAATTCTGTGTGCTGGCACTCACCTCACCATCTCTCTCTCCCTCTCTCCCTCTCTCCCTCTCCTCCCCTCCCTTACACCCCTTATACCCCTTATACAGGCCAGGGCCACCTGCCTAGGAAATGGCACCACTCACAGTGGGGTGGGCCCTCGTACATCAAGTGAGACAATTAAGACAGTCACAGACCAACCTGAAAAAGACAATTACTTGTGTGGTTTTGGTTTTTGTTGTTGTTGTTGTTTTAGGTGATTTTAGATTGTTGAAAAGTCAATTAATGTTAACTAGGACATATACTAAGTCCTTTAAAAAGGATGGCAACACATGACTCCAAGGTCAGTCACTGATCCATGCACAGACCTTAGAGGAAATGACAGTTGTATCCAGCAGTATCAGATGGGAGGTATCTGCAATGGCTGGGGCAATAGTAAAAGTTGAACTTGACAGTGACCCAGTCTCATTATTATGTGGAAATTGGTTAGGGCCTGGGAGGGGAGGAAGTTCTCAGAGGTTCTGTCTGAAAAGGTTAAGGGGCTTGTCTGAGAGCAAAGAAAGACAGAACATGAATTGGGCTGGTGTGATGGCCTGAGGAACTGAGTTCAATCCCTAGAACCCCTATGGTGGAAGGAGAGAACCAACTCCTGCAAGTTGTCCTCTGAGCTTGACTCATGAACTGTGGCACATGTATGCAACAAACAAATAGTTTTTAAATTTTTTAAAGAGACTAAGAATCTGATACTAGCTTTCACTATCCAAGTCTAAAAATCATATTTTTCAATCAAGAAGTAGAAATACTGAGATTAGACATAGTTTTGATATATGAATAAAATGTGCATTTTATAGTGCATAACTTCTGGGCATACCAAATGTCCATTTACAAAAATACACTGTTAAGGCTGGAGAGACAGCCGAGTGATGAAGAGTTCCCAGCACCATGAGTGACTCACCATCACTTGTAACTCCAGTTCCATGGGATCCGATGCTCTCTTCTAGCCTTGGCAGGCACTGCACCTACTTTTGAACACACACACACACACACACACACACACACACACACACACACACACACACACACCACTTTTTAACTTTTTTTTAAGAATAAAGGCTGTTTTAAAAAAAAAATCTCTATTACAGGGGCTGGAGAGATGGCTCAGAGATTAAGAGCACCCACTGCTCTTCAAGAGGTCCTAAGTTCAATTCCCAGCAACCACATGGTGGCTCACAACCATCCGTTATGAGATCTGGTACCCCCCTTCTGATGTGCAGATATACATGGAAAACAGAATGTTGTATACATAATAAATAAATAAAATCTTTTTTAAAAATCTCTATTAGAACTGTGCTGTCATCTACTTAGCAGGACGAACACCCCGAAGTTCTTTGGAAACATTTTCCACAGCTTAAAATTAAATAAGAACAGCCTATTTTTATTTATTTTTTTTAATTTTTATTTATTTATTTATTTTTGGTTTTTTGAGACAGGGTTTCTCTGTGTAGCTTTGGAGCCTGTCCTGGCACTCTCTCTGGAGACCAGGCTGGCCTTGAACTCACAGAGATCCGCCTGCCTCTGCCTCCCAAGTGCTGGGATTAAAGGCGTGTACCACCAACACCTGTCAGAATAGCCTATTTTTAGTCAAAGCAAGAACTAATAGACTAAATTTATGAAAAACAATCATTGTTAAAATTAAAGAATAACTCTTAAAACTTGGTAATTTAGCCAGGCGGTGGTGGTGCACACCTTTAATCCCAGCACTTGGGAGGCAGAGGCAGGCAGATCTGAGTTTGAGGCCAGCCTGGCCAAGACAACCAGAGCTTCACAGAGAAACCCTGTCTCGAAAAACCAGCAAAAAAGAAAAAAGATCTCCCTTCCAGGGACAGAGTCAAGGAATCTGCATTCCTTCTAGCTACCCCAGTGGGCTCTGATGCACTCTCTCTCTCTCCTGTTTGCTGTAGTGGGAGCCATCTGATCAAGGTCACCAGAAACAGACCAGCATCCTAGTGCCCCAGTTCAGTACTCCTTTTTTTCCTCTCCACACATACAAACCATTCTTTCTCTACATAATAGGCACATTCCACCGACTCCCTACCAACCCTCACTATCAAAATGCAAACTTCACTAACCAAAAAACAGAAATCCATCTGCATTGAATGGTGAAGTATCCAGACACTGGTTATTCACCTTTAAAATGGAATAAAGTTCTAATACATACTACAATATTGATGAAGCTTAAAAGCATTGTGCATCCCACTCCTATGAAGTATCAAGAAGTGGCAAGTTCAAAGAAAGTAGGAGTATGATTGCCAAGAGCTGGGTAGAGGAGAAATGGGGAGTTGGTGCTTAATGAATAGAAATCTCCCTTTACAGCAGGAAGCACTCAGAAGTGCATGGTGATGATGGCTGCAGTGTAGTTAACCTGCTGAACCTGACAAAAGTGGTAAGTTATTATATATATAATTGCAGTTAAGAAAAAGCTTTAAAAAATGCACTTGAAGCATCTTTCATTTACCGTTTTGTAGGTAGAAAGACACTGTAGTCCGGGCTAGCCTCAAACTCCTCTAGCCTTCTAACTCAACTTCCTGAGTGCTGGGGTTAGAGGTATGAGCCAACTAAGAGGCTGATGGTAATATAGTAAGGCTGAGGACTTTGGCTCTTTAGAAGCTCAGCTAGAGGGGAGAAAGAGCAGAAGGGAATGGAGAAAGGCAGGTGTAGGCTAAAGTGACATTTTAGAAACAGTGAAAGTGTATATGAGCCCATCTGAAGTATCAGCCAGAAAAATTGTTAAGACTGGAAACATTAGTGTGACCCTCCAGAGAGAACAGCTGTAGCATTGCAATGTCCTAGAAGTCTGGGAACATGTTTGAATACAGTGGAGTGCTGAAAAAGGAAATGGAACAGAGGCTGCCTCCAATCTATCTGGTGGTAGAAGCCATAAGATAGCAGAACTAAGGCACTTTAGACTTCCATGTGTTGTAGTTCAAAGGAATGGATAGGAACTCAAATTCCATTTTTGTTAAAAAGAAGAGCATAGGTGATGGGAGTGTCGTGCAGTATTAGAGTACTTCTCTGGTGTGTACAAAGTCCCAGGTTCAGTTCCCAGCAAAACAAAAACCTCAGGAATTGCTATGAGGGAGAAAGCAAAAAGCAAGGAAAACGAAACAAGGAAGAAAAGCCAGTCTGGGTTTGCAGGATTGGCATGGGGGATGTTTCTGCCCTGCTCTGAGTTTAGTGAGTAGTTCTAAGTTCCATGCACTGGGCAGCTTTCCAACTTGGGGAAGTTACTCAATAAGAAGAAGCCAACTCCAGACAGCTCGTCGGGAAATGTGGGGAGTCAGTGCCTGGGTGGTTTTCATGCTAATCCAGGATTTATTAAAGCTCAGAAAGCAAGCAGCAGAGAGGGCTTTTAGAATGAGATGTTTCTACAAGTAGAGTCATCAGCATTTTGATAGAAAAAAAGGGTTTCTGTCTGAAATTCTCTGAGTGAGGCAGCTTGGAAGAAGGGGCTTCCTCTGCAAGTCTGGAGGCTCCTGGGGGCTCCCCTCCCCCATACAGTTTTTACTGCTGTTGGGAAGACTTGGACTTCTAATAGCTAATTTTCCCTTTTCCCGCTCTAATGTGATGTGACAAGGCCTTTTTCTGCTAGTTACTTGGTGGCCTTTACTACACTAACATTTTGATTTTAATACCTGAGGATCTGAGGGGAAGTTGTAGCTTCATTAATCTCCCATGGACACCAAATATGCTGGTTAATTTTGATTGCCACCTGGATTGGGGAATACATAGCATTCCTAAAGCATGTCTCTGGGTGCACCTGTGAAGGAGTTTTCACAGATAGATGGGTGAATGGATCATCCCATGGATACAATCTGCTACAGGAAGGTGGTGGAACTGAGTCAGTGGAGAGTATGTCCTTAGCTGTGTCTTGCCTGTCTCCTTCCTGGTTCCTGTGTGCCATGAGGTAAATTACTTCCTCTTCCATGTGTTCCCTGTAATGTTCTTGTGAAATTAATGTGTCAAGCAGTCATGAACCCCCAGAATCCAGGAGCCCAAACAGATCTTTGCTTGGAATTGTTTCTGTCAGATAACTGCTTATAGCTACTTAAAAGCAGCTAGCATATCCAGGGACAACTGTATAGTTCTGTAAAATGACTAGACACTTCCTAAAACATTTTGCTTATAGCTCTAGATTTGGATTTATCCCTTTTGCTACTAGAACATTCATTATATAAAAATGTATTGTAGTTTAGGTTAATCATCTGTTCTTACCTACCTTTTATTACCCAGAATTGATACCAAACGAAATAGATTCCCTTAGACTTAAAAAAAAAATCTGAACTTTCCTTAGGATGTCGTAAATTTTTACTTTTTCACATAACAATGCTTTGTTTGTTTGTTTTTTGTTTCCAAACACATTGGAAGATCATATTACCTGAGCATGGCTTTGGCAAGAGTCTTAATGTGGGTGAATCCTTAAGCACATGTTGAGGCTGGTTTTCAGTGGTCAGCTCACTGCACATTGCTGGGAGAAGGTTATGTTGGCAAGAACATTACAGGCCAAGCCTCAGCAGGGCAGTGTGAGTTTCACCATTTAGACAACCCATCATAGGTAGCAGCAACAATCCCTGAAGAGGGATTCAGACAAGGAGCATGCAGTTTTGGAGGTGTGAAAATGAAGGAGGGGGTGACAAATAGACCATCCCTTGTGGAATGATTTCTGCAATGAAAGAACAGGAAAAGTTTGAGGACAGAATATGAGTTAAATGTTTGAAAACACTGTGCTGGCAAGACAGCTCAGCCAGAAAGACCTTCATCGTGCCAGTCTGCCTACCTGAGTTCAGTCCTGGAACACATATAAAAGTGGAAGGAGAGAACCAGCTCCACAAAGCCATCCTCTGACCTTTACCCCCACACACAGCAATAACAGTAATAGTAATCACGTTTTTTAAGATTTGTAAACATTTGTGAAAGACCATAATCATTAAGAGTCAAGTACTTTGTGGGCTGGAGTGGTGGTGAAATGGCTCAGCACTTAAGAACACTTGTTGCTCTTGTAGAGGACCTAGCTTTCAGTTTCCAGCCCCCATCAGTAACTCCAATTCCAGGGAATCCAACATCCTCCTGTGACTTTCTTGGACACCAGTTATACACACAACTCACATACGTGCATGCAGGCAAAATACTCATATACATAAATAAATATAAGAGATGTCAGACATTCTGAACTATCATTTCTTTAGCCTTCATAAGGTTATTTCTGTTTCGTTGGACAGTCGGGGCATGCCCAGGTTTGACTATAATTTGGTCTTTTCTAAATTTTCAAATTATATTTTTTGTGTGTGAGAGAGAGGAGGGGAGGGTGCACATATGGAAGTCGGAGGATAACTTGCCACAGTCAGGTCTCCTTCTACCACATGGGTCTTGGGGATAAAATTCAGGCCATCAGTCTTAGCAGTAAGTACTTTGACACACTAAGCCATCTTGCAAGCCCTAGTCTTTCTGTGTGAAGTTTCTGTAATTCTGTACAGAGAGAAATGGGATGGTTTGAGTTCTGTTGTGCCTGCTATCTCAGCAGGGCGGCTGACACAGACTGCCAGATTCCTGAAGACTGATAATGGGTCAGTGGCAAGACAGACACAGGCTTAACTCGATTTGGCCCATTTCTTTTTTCGTAGTAACTGCTGTTTGCCAGTGACAAAAGAAAACACACAGAGCATACATACACACATGCATCAGAGTTTCAGATGATAGGAAATGGAAAGGAATAAATACATTTGACATATCAAAAAAAGACTTTACTTCTTTCAGTTTGAGCTACCACCTTCTAGTAATTTACTGAAAGGTACACAGGGGAAAGAGGGAGGTAAGGGAATGCATATGTATGAATATTTTATTCTTTAATCCAGAATGTGTGTGTGTGTCTGTGTGTGTGTGTGTGTGTGTGTGTGTGTGTGTGTGTGTGTGTGCGCGCGCGCGCGCGCTTGCATCAAGAGCTTTAAGCCATTCATAACACTTGGGGTTACTCTTGTGACTGCATATTGTTAGGTCCAAAACAGCCTCCCCAAATCGCAGTGCTGTTGACAATGTCCTAAACAGAAGGACATTAACTAGACAAGGGATTTTATGAGGGGTGAGAAGCCTAAAGACAGGTTTCTTTTTACTAGGAGCCTTCCTTAATCTGCCCCCAAAGGTCAGCTACCTCAAGCAAGAGCATCTAGTTCCGGGTCACTGGGACAGCCTGTATCAGCTCAAAGACCCCCATCCTGCTGACTGTCATATAAAATCCTCTTCTTTTCTGCCATTTTACTCCCCTCTGCCCACCCCCACCCCCGGATAGCCTTGGCAGTTTGATGCCCAATAAACCTTTCTCTTTACCCATGGAGTGGTCCAATTCATTTGTTTCACTGCACCCTTGCTTAATTTAGTGCAGAACAATGAGCTCCCTTTCAAAGAGTCCCACCCCTCCTAACAACCAAACTGCCCATTTCACCTTCTTGGGCATGGATTATTCATCTCTATATTCACTTCCACTTCCCACCACATTCAACTCCAAATTTTAGAGTCCATCTCTTCAGCCATTCCTCTCCTCTACCTACGTTACCCACTTGTCTCCCCTTGGTCACTCCAGTAGGTGTCCTCTTGGATTTGCCAGGCTTGTCTCTCTGGTTTTTGTTGACCTCCTGGAACTTCACTCTGTCTCTCTGGAATTGGCTACAAAGTTGTGTTGGTGCATTAGGCAGCTTCTTACTGCTTCCTATCATGTGGAGAAGGGACACCCCTCCACTGATTGGGGCATCTGACAAGTCTCCATCTGCTTGGGGGTGCCTGTGGCACAAATTGTAATTGGTATTAATAATTTAAAAAAAACAGAGACATATACTGGGGTTTAAGCTGAAAATCAGAAAAGCAATGCAGCCAACCACTAGAGAGTTCTTACCTCTACCAAGGCTCAGTCCAAAAGGGGTGATTCTGTCCTCAGCATGACTGCAGACTGCACTGCTCTCCACCAAACCTCACTCACTGCTCCTGTCTCCTCCCATTTTATATTCCTGTCTAATGCTGGGATTAAAAGGCATGTTATCCCAAATGCTGGGATCAAAGGTATGAGCTCTGTTTCTCTTTTATATTGATTTATTCTCATGTCTCCCAGAGTGTTCTTGAACTCGGTCTCCCAAGTGCTGGGATTAAAGGTGTGGCCAACACTGCCTGTCCTCTATAGCTAACTAGTGTAGCTAGCTTTGCACTCTGATCTTCAGGCAAGCTTTATTTGTTATATCATAAACAAAATATCACCACAAGTGCCCTCAAATTGAGACTCTGTCCCACAACACCTGCACGTCACAGTATTGCCCTTCCTGTGGTTCCTGCTGTTGGAATCCTTCTGGCAGGTTCCTTCCTATTTATGATCCTTTTCTAAGCCTCTCCAATTCCTCCTTGCTCTGCTCCTGGGAATTCTTTATTGCCACCCTTTCAAGGACCTCTCCTTTCTGCCTGCTATGTCTCTAGCCCACTCCTGGGGCTTGCTCTGTTTCTTTCACTTGCGTCACTCCTGGAGCCTGAACTGACCATATGCTGTTATTAGACTTCTTGATCCCTCTCACCTGCCTTCTCCAACCTCTTTTCCTCCTCAGAGGTTCTATGAGGCCACACTGTTTTGCTACAAACAACTTGACCTCAGTACAAATTAGGTAATCAGTGTCGATGACCAGATAATGGCACACCTGATTTCCAGATCTTTTCAGATTATGACTTCTGCCACCACACATGTGATCTGAAAATCTCTGTTTTCTCTATTCTCTGCTCTTGAAAATCTCTTGTCTCAAAGCCTTCTTTGCTCTATGCTCACTCTCATCCCTCTAATCACTGATTCTGGTTTTCAGAGATTTAGATATCTTTTATGTATGGATAATATTGGAATATTGTCACATGCAGTTGTACTCTACCGAAAAGTTCTAGAGGTGGAATTTGGCCTGCCCACTACAAACCCAAGCATGTTTGTTTAAGTTTCCTCCAAAGCCTTTGTCCTGGCTCTGTGACGGGTGAAAGGAGAACAAAACAGAACAGCTCAGAAAAAGACACTGTGTGCTTGAGAATAACCAAGAGGTAAACTGTTTCCAGCAGAGGTCACTAAGGGCTAAGTGTAGTCATAGATTTGGGCCCTCAATGCTGCACCACCTTGATTCTGTTCACTATCTTTGAAGCTTTTGCTGAAATATAAACTTGATCTTGGAATTTATAAAATTATTAGGATGTGCTTTTTAAAAATGTGGTGGTGGCGCCTGTCTTTAATCCCAGCACTCAGGAGGCAGAGGCAGGCGGATCACTGTGAGTTCAAGGCCAGCCTGGTCTCCAGAGCGAGTGCCAGGATAGGCTCCAAAGCTACACAGAGAAACCCTGTCTCGAAAAACAAACAAACAAAAGATCAGTCTCTCCATGGACTGTATTTGTGATTTAAAGTTTGTTTTACTGAGCCAGGCAATGATGGCACATGCCTTTAACCAGATATATTAAGAGAGAACTTATCAGGCATGGTGGAAAACACCTTTATTGCCAGTACTGGGGAGGCAGAGGAAGGCATATCTCTGTGAGTTCCAGGCCAACTTGTTCTACATGGTAAGTTCCAGGACAATCAGGGCTATGTACAGAGACCTCGTGTCAAGAGAGACAGAGAGAAAACTTGAGACTAGACAGTGGCCCTCAAACCCCTCAGAGATCTGTTGAATATGGTATTTAAAGTGTTTAATGCAAGGAAGAAGCAGGAAAGAGTGAAAAAATGTTTCCCATGATAGACAGAAATACCAGCTTCTGGCAGCATCCCTGGGGCCACCTCAGGGGGTGATGAGGCACCAACAGGCTCCATCTGGAGCTTTCTTCAAGTTTGGCAACACTGGTCACTGAATGAAGAACTGCAATTCACCTCACCCACTTCCAGGACCCTGCCCACAGCCTGGACAGGTGAGACACTGGAAGGTTGACTGTTTTTCTCTTCCTTGCCCAGGTAGGCCAGTCCCTAAGTTCCTCCCACAGGAAAATCTGATCATCTTGGCCTAGCAGCCAAAGACTGATGCCCTCGTCTAGCAGTTGAAGACTGATGCTGCCCTGGAACCTCGGCCTCCAGCAACAATGAAAAGTCTGGTTTTTTTTTTGTTTTTTTTGTTTTTTTTTTTAAGATTCTAGGGCTGTACTTCCTGCTCCTCTGGTAAAAGTTATCATTTTCGGATCTCTGTGATAGGTGTTA
The DNA here is from genome assembly GCF_003668045.3 of Cricetulus griseus. Classification (NCBI taxonomy): domain Eukaryota; kingdom Metazoa; phylum Chordata; class Mammalia; order Rodentia; family Cricetidae; genus Cricetulus; species Cricetulus griseus. Next base: position 100,581,827 of record NW_023276807.1, read on the forward strand.
ATGACCAGTCCCACTTGCCTAGGACTACAGGTCAGCTACTCTGTTCCTCCTGGAGCCACCTAAAACTCACTCCTTCCTTATGCCTGGTTGCCCGGCCCCATATTAGGCAGGGATATCATGGCTAAATCACACTTTTCCTTTTCTTTTCAACCAGCTCCTTCTGGAATTTTCCATCTCTTTCCAGCCTCTGAAGAGTCTTCTTGTCCACCAGCTAACAGTAATCCTTTACCCTACCCTTTTCCATAATCCCTCACTGACTCAAAAATATGGGACACCTATTGTGTCTTTCCACCTTCTGTGGCTTCCCATCATTCTATTAAGATCCGACTCCAGGAATTTACCTACCTATGTCGCTCTCAATACCATATCCCTTTAAAACATATAAGGCCTAGAACCCATCATTCAGTGCCTTCTTAAGAAGGACATCTGTTGTGGAATATTAGTTTAAAATGTGTTACATTTGTTTATGCTACGGAATATTTGTCTAATGATGCAAAGATATATTGCATTCCTTTATGTTACATTTGTTTTTAGCTCTGTGAAGCTGTGTTAATTTGTCTAAAACACTGGATTAGTCTAAAAAAGAGATGAACAACCAGTAGCAAAACAGGAGAAAGGATAGGCAGGGTTGGCAGACAGAATAAATATGAGGAGAAATCTGGGGAGAAAGATCTAGGAGTGAGAGAAGGAGGAAGACTCCAGGGGCCAGCCACTCGGCTACACAACAAGCCACACAGAAAGAAGTAAAGAAAAGATATATAGGAATAAAGAAAGGAAAAAGCTCAGATGCAAAAGGTAAGTGGCTAATTTAAGTTAAGAAAAGCTAGCTATGGGCTAATTTAAGTTAAGAAAAGCTGTCTAAAAACAAGCAAAGCTAAAGCCAGGCATGTATAAGTAATAATAAGCCTCTGTGTGTGCATTTATTTAGGGGGACGGACGGGGACTTATAACTACCTGACCAGTCCATTCATATTTAGAGAGTGCAGTCACCTTAAAAGCATTCTGGCTTAGGCTGGAGAGGTGACTCAGAGGTTAAGAACACTGGCTGCTCTTCCAGAGGGCCAGGATTCAATTCCCAGCACCCACATGGCAGTTCACAACTGTCTATAACTCCAGTTCCAGAGGATCCAACACCCTCACACAGACATGCATAAAATAAAAATAAATTTTAAAAAAACATTCTGGTTTTACAATAACTTTGGATACAAAGGTATATATGTTGCTTGTTGGTGATACAAATTTGAGAGCTTTAAAAGAAAGTTTAAATTACTTGAATATTACATTATTTTACCTGAATATTATATTACTCTTAAATATAATATCTCTGAAACTGAGGGTAGGTTACCTGCCAGCCTAAGTTAGTTTCAAGTGTAAAAGTCAGGCCTTGCCTTTCCCTGGAGCTAACAGGGTTCCTACTGAGATAGGTAAACTCACAAACTGGTTTCAATGAAAAAGCAAACTCAAAACTAGCATGCTGTTGTTGATGGCTTTAAAATGACTTTTTATTCAGCCTTTATGCTCCAATAATGATTTTTAAAAGGACTTGACTGGGGTGGTGGTGGCACACTCCTTTAGTCCCAGTACTTGGGAGACAGAAACAGGCCAATCTCTTTGAGTTCAAGACCAGCCTGGTCTACTAGAGCTAGTTCCAGGACAGCCTCCAAAGCCACAGAGAAACCCTGTCTCAGGGAGAAAAAAAAAAAAAAAAGGCTGGAGAGATGGCCCAGAGGTTAAGAGCACTGGCTGCTCTTTCAGAGGTCTTGAGTTCAATTCCCAGCAACTACATCGTGGCTCACAACCATCTGTAATGGGATCTAGTGCCCTCTTCTGACCTGCATGGATACATACAGACAGAATACTGTGTACATAATAAATCAATAAATCTTTAAAAAAAAAAAAGGGACTTGCTTTTTCAGTGACTGCTCTCAAGAATCAAGCACCTATATTTCATGGTATATGAATAGATAGTTCCAGAATGGAAAAAAATAGAAGATTTACACAAGTTCTAAGGGTGTGAGGAAGTGACTTAAGGTATATGAAAAGTTAAACTTAAAAGATGATAACATGGCGGGGCATTGGTGGCGCACACCTTTGATCCCAGCACTCTGTGAGTTCGAGGCTAGCCTTGTCTACAGAGCGAGTTCCAGGACAGGCTCCAAAGCAATACAGAGAAACCCTGTCTTGAAAAACCCTATATTTGGGGGAAAGAAAAAAGATGATAATATGATATTCAATTTTCAAAGTTCAGAATTTAATACATCAATGTTAAGCCCTTATTTAAATCAATAGAGTTGTCATAAGTGATCTACTTTGGTAAGTTATAGGTACTGACCACTAAAACTTTAAAAACAACTAAAATTATCGTATCACAGACACAAAAGAATTTAAACTTCCCTTGGGCATTTTAACCTGTTCATGTTATGTAGATAACTTCTTAGGCTTTGTTTTGCTATAGCTCAAAGTTGCCATAGCTCATGCTGTTTGCAGACACTTGACAGCTTTCTCTGCAGTGAGATTCAGTGTAGATTAGAGTATGCCTGCTGATACATCTGAAACTTGTATCTCTTTTGGTCAACTTTAAAAATTCATGTAAACTTTAGGGAGTGGGGTGAATGCCTGGGAATTTCCAGCAACTCTGAAGCTCCTTGATTTTACTTTCTGTCCAGTCTACCTATCCCAGCAGATTTCCACTCAACTAACAGACACCACCTAGGAATCATCTGTGGCCCTCAAACTGCTCCAAAATGGCCTCACTTCCCTTAGCCTCCATAGTCCTGCAAAACCAGAGAGCCCTCAACTTGCTGACAGACAAAAAAGGAGACACTTGTCTCTTCCTCAATGAAGAATGTTGTTACTATGTGAACTGGTGCAGCCAAGTAAAAGAGAGCTACAGCATCCAGGGGCCAACTCCTATGAAGGGCTCTCCCTTTGGTATCTCTTGGGCCCCCAGCACCTCCTCCTCCTCAGCCCACTGGCTTCTGTCCCCATAGTAATGATTGCTCTGTGTCTCTTCAGGCTCCTTCAGGAATTAGTGAGATAGTCCCACAGTCAGTAAACCAGGTACTTCCAACGGAATTTCCTCAGGTCTCTTACCATCATTGCCTTCCAGCCAGCTTGCACCTCTACTTTGAACCAGTGTTCCAGCCCTGCCCCTTCTCAAGCGGCACATCAGTTGGAAGTAGCTGCAGGATTGTCAATGAAGGTTGGAGTGTTAGGTCCAAAGCAGTCCCCCAGAACAGCAGTGCTGGTGACAGTGTTCTAAACTGAAGGACTTTGACCAGGTAAACAGAAGCCTAAAGGTGGGTTCTGGTTTACCACAAACCTCCCTTAATATTTCGGAAACCCCACCTTGCTGCCCCACCCCCAAACAGCCTGTATCAGCTCAAAGACTCCCACCCTGCCAACTGTCATAAAATCCTCTTGGTTTTCTGCCATTTTACTTCTCACTGCCCCCCAAAACACACAGATAACCTTTGCAGTTTGATCCCGATAAATCTTTCTTTCTACCCATGGAGTAGTCTGTTTCAGTGATTTCACTATGCCTTTGCTTACACATATATATGAATCTAATAAAGTACCCTTGCAGATGTCAAAGGAATAGTGACAAAAGGAACACCCAGAAATGTTACCATGGTAAAGTGGAAGTCCAGACTGTGAATGTCTTAGGGTTTCTGTTGCTGTGAAGAGACACCATGACCACAACAACTCTTATAAAGGAAATCATTGGGTGGCTTACAGTTCAGAGGTTCAGTCCATTATCAAATCATAGTGGGACATGGCGGACATGGTGCTGGAGAAGTAGCTGAGAATTCTACATCTTGCAGGCAACAGGAAGTAGTCTGAATGTCACGCTGAACAAAGCTTGAACTAAAAAGACCTCAAAGCCTGCACCCACAGTAACACACTTCCTTCAACAAGGCCACACCTCCTAATAATGCTACCCCCTTAGGGGCCATTCTCTTCCAAACCAACACAATTGCCCAGCATGCTGTTGGTATTTTAAACCAGGTATATTATTTGACAAGAGAGCTAAATGCATATTGACATATCAAGCACCAAAAAGCCAAGATTGCTTCCTGAGGCAATGGAGAACTATAAGAAAAAGAAAGGGACCAGAGAGAAAGGTCTGTAGTTCCCCAGAAAGCCAGCCTGCTCCAGTTAGAGATTCCCACTTGAAAAGAACAGCCTGAGCTGGGAACACATTCCCTGTGAACTTACGGCATAATATGTGTTAAAATAATACAAGACCTCTGAGTTGAAAAAATTAGAAAAAAAAAAAAGATACAGTCGTATAGGAGCTGGAGAGACGGCTCAGCACTTAAGAGCACATACTGCTCTTACTGATTCCTGAGTTTGATTCCTAGCAGCCGTGTCCGGTGGCTCAGAAAAGCCTGTAATTCCAGCTCCAGGGTTCTGACAACCTGCATTCATATGCACATACCCACACACATAAATACATAGACATAATCTTAAAAAAATAAAAGTAAATGTTTTGGACAGAATGATAAATACAAGCACCTGAAATCCAGTGGGTATAAATGTGAGGTACAAAAATCTAGGATTCAATTCTCAATAGCAGCTGAAGAAATTGATCTTCCCAACAGCTGATAGAAACAGAGGTAGAGGGGTTTGGCTGGCTCCTGGTGTGCCCCAGCAGTGTGAGGCATTTGGCAAATAAGACAGAGCATGTCCCTTGAACTTTTTTGCTTTTGTTTTTGTTTTGGGATTAGGTCTTACTCTAGTTCCTAGAAGGTCTAGAACTGGCTATGTAGACCAGTCTGTCCCCCAACTCACAGAGATCACCTGCCTCTGCTTCCTGGGTGCTGGGATGAAAGGTTTATGTATCTCATCCAGTCTATTCACTATTCTTTAATTGAACCAGTCCTTATTTAGTCCATAGCATGTGTCAGGCACTGTGTTAGGCATGAGTTCCTGCACTCACACAGCCTGAGCTTAGGGAAAGATAGAAACAACCACAGGGGGCCAGAGAGATGGCTCAGCGGTTAAGAGCACTGGCTTTTTTCCAGAGGTCCTGAGTTCAATTCCTGGCAACCACATGGTAGCTCTCTTTAAAAAAAAAGAAAAGAAAAAAGAAAGAAAGAAACAACCACAGGGTAAAGAGGGGTTTATACCCAGACTTTTCTTTCCTGCCAGCCAATTCTCAAATAACTACACAGAGACATTATTAATTATAAATGCTCAGTCAATACTAACTCTTACATTTTAAATTAACCCATATTTCTTATCTACAGACTGCCACATGACACGGTACCTTTTCTCAGTAAGCAAGTTCGTCTCTTTTTTCTTCTTCTCCAAGTCTTCTTATGACCCTGACAGACTCCTCCCACTTCTTCCCAGCATTCTCTTAGTCTGGTTCTCCCACCTGCCCTAATCCTGCCTAGCTATAGACCAGTCAGCTTCTGTATTAAACCAATCACAGTGACACATGTTCACACAGTGTAAAGGAATATTCCACAGGGGCTGGAGACACAGCTTGGCAGTTAAGAATATGACTACTTTTGCAGAGGACTTAAGTTTGGTTCCCAGCACCCATGTCCACAGCCCCTGTAGCTCCAGCTCTGGTGAATGTGATGCCCTCTTCTGATACGAATGGACACCTGCATTCACATGCACCTACCCCACACAGACACACACATACATACACATAGAATTTCAAATGTTAGAGGGAGAACAGAAACATTAAAAAACCGAGAGAGGGCCAGGTGTTGGTGGCGCACGCCTTTAATCCCAGCACCCGGGAGGCAGAGGCAGAATAGAATGCTAACAAGAAGCCCTTTCCATCTTTGACCTTGGTATCGACCTGGCTTGGACTGAAGAAGAAGAACCCCATGGAAAAGCAGAACCCCCATTGGAAGGGGCCTGGTTCACAATGACAGCAAAGAACGGGGCCACCTGCTAACCTCAGCCACTCACCATGAGCAGCTACTTGATGGAGAAAAGGCTTTCTATGCTCTTTAGAACAGTGAGTCACTGTCTTATCTCTTACCTAATCTAACTGATGTCTAAAAATAGTAATAACAGCAAGAGAGCCTAGTGTCACCAAACACTCCACCTTTAGAACATTACATATAGTCCAAAGAGTCATTTACCTTATGAGACATTGACCATTCAATTTGAAGCCTGTCTAGTGAAACATAACAGTGAAATTTAGGGATTTGAAAACTGAGTCTGTTAAAACGTGTAAAAGATGGTCATTTAAGCCGGGTGTTGGTGGCACATGCCTTTAATCCCAGCACTCGGGAGGCAGAGGCAGGCAGATCTCTGTGAGTTCAAGGCCAGCCTGGTCTACAAGAGGTAGTTCCAGGACAGTCTCCAAAGCTACACAGAGAAACCCTGTCTGGGGGGAGGAGGGAAGCTCAAAGGTTAGGTCAGTGAGATGGCTCAGTGAGTAAAGATGTTTTCTGCCAAACCTGAGGGCTTGAGTTCAAATCCCCTCAGTGGAGGTTAGCTCTGACTCCTGTGTGCTTTCCTCTGACCTCCATAGGAGCGCCATGGCAAGTGCATACATATGCACGTGAGTACACACACACACACACACACACACACACACACACACACACACACAGAGTAAATAAGTAAGTAATAAGTTTTGAAGCCCAGGGGGATGGAGAGATGATGGCTCAGCAGTTAAGAGCACTGGCTGCTCTTCCAGAGGACCTGGGTTTAATTCCCAGCACCCACATGGCAGTTCACAACTGTCTGTAACTCCAGTTCCTGGGGATCTGACACCCTCACACAGATATGCAGGCAAAACACCAATGCACATAAAATATAAGAATAAATAAATCAGCAGGGCAGTGGTGGCACACGCCTTTAGTCCCAGCACTCGGGAGGCAGAGGCAGGTGGATCTCTGTGAGTTCGAGACCAGCCTGGTCTACAAGAGCAAGTTCCAGGACAACCTCCAAAGCCACAGAGAAACCCTGTCTTGAAAAACCAGAAAAAAAAAAAGAGCACATGTTGCTGTTAGAGAAGACCCAGGTTCCATTCCCAGCACCCCCATTGAGGCTTCCAGGTGCCTGTAACTACAGTTCCAGGGGACATGACACCCTCTCACCCTCTTCTGGCCTCTGTGGTCAACCAGGCATGCACACAGTGCACATACATACATGTAGGTTCATACACAAAATATTTTTCTAAATCTGGATTGCTTTGGGTACCAGAAGTTTCTCCTGCTACCACATCTAGAAACACCCGCCCCCAAACTCACACATTACTGAGCTATAAGGAGATAATCCCAGCATTCTTATGCAGGTCCCAGTGGACTCTGGGGTTGAATTAACTGGAATAATGCAAGTCGAAGTCAGGTCACTTTGGGTGGAATCCTGAAGTGGGAATCATGAAGAAAGTTGAGAAATCCACCCTGTTAGATGGAGGGTGGAGGCTCTGGTTCCTTACATTCTGTGTTCAGCATTTAGGCACTGAGGCTGAACAAGTAGCAACTCAGTGAAAACAAAAGTTTTAAAAATTGATTTTTCTTCATTCTTGTGATAATCCAAAAAATATGTATGGGCTATCACTGTTTTAAACTTATCTTCTAAGATGAATGACCCTTTCATCCAAGGAACTCAAAGTACTGTACACTCTAGCCACAGTGAGGCTTGTCACATATCCGAACTGCTACATCACGGGCCAAACTGTCCAGGCTCATCTCTCAGATAAGAAGGGCTCACAAAGAGGGGAAGTTAGCCTTTCAAGGTCACACTGAGTCAAGACCAGAGCAGCTCCTTGAGTGAGGTCTCCCACCCCTCAGGCCTGCACACTATCCTGAGACCATATTCAGGGCACCTTCATCCAGATACATCTTCCCCCACCAGAAAAAAAAAAAAAAAAAAAACCCAACCTGTGGCTGGGTGTATGGCTCGAGCCTTTAATCCCATTTATGAGGGCAGGACACTCAGAAGTAATTTGATCTCTGTGAGTTCAAGACCAGCCTGATCTACAAAGCAGGTTCCAAGCCTGTCAGGGCTACATAGTGAGATGCTATCATCTTAGAAAAAACCAGCAAAAAACAAAAACCTGAATATGAACATTCTTTTCAGATTGGAAATTAACTTAGGCATTTAAAAATAATTTTACAAAGAAAGTGGCATCTGATGGGGTCTTGGGGCAAAGCCTATCCATTGACCCGGCTCCTAAGGATTCTGGCACTAAGTTTTACCATCTTATCTGCCCATAAAATCATAGGCTCAGGAACAACCCACATGGTGACCTGGAATCAGGTGCTTGCCATGAGCCCTGCTGTCTGGAAATATAAAGGCTTAAAGTGTATTGGCTTTGGCCACTGAAGAGAGAACTCCGCAGTCCTTGAAAACTCACAGCTGAAGGGGGTGGGGAGAAGTGTGTGGAGCCTTGTACTTAACAAAGTCAAAAAGGGAAAACATGTGTTTCCCATTTGTCCTGGGATGGGAAAGAAAAACTTTTCCTTTCACTTAATCTTGGTTCAAACAAATAGAGAGACTGCCCTTTTTGTAAACTCACCGAATGTCAAATATTGTTCACTAGCATGGCATCAGTTTACTAAACCACGGCACAGCCACTTTCCTCACGTAATCCCCTCAATTAGAAGGCACTTCAGCCTGGAGAGGGGCAACTAAAATACACATTTCCTATGAATTGGACAAGAGTCAGCCGTGGAGTCAGGTTTCCAAATCTATAGCCTCTGATTTCAGCCAGGGCCCGAGGCAACGCTGCTACAGTCATGACTCAGGGTTTTGTGAGTGAAAGCAAGCACGTCAAGTGATGTAAGAAAATTTCCCCGTTCCCTATCCCCTGGCTGCCTCCTCCCCGGGGAATTCAACCGAAGAGTCTTGGGTGTGTTGTGGGGGGAGGGCATCATGTCCCGGGTGCCCAGCACGCCTATCCTATCGGCTTACAGTGAGCAGGGGTCGGGGCTTACTCAGTGATGACTGCTTTCCTGTTGGTCCGCGAGCTCAGATAATTGCGTTGTAATGTGTGTGAGAATCTCATAAAGTAAACCAAGAAACAAAGGGGCCGTGGTGGTCTGGGCTAAAGTCAAGGAGGGAGGCGTGTGATGCAGGCCCACCTTTGAAGTCACTTTGTTTGTAGAATGTCTACCCCGCTCTCTTGAGGAAGCTGCTCTGGAATGAAGTTCCTGCGCATGTGGGGTTTAGGGCTATTGTCTTTGGCTCCGACTTTCACCTCAAACCCTAGCTAGGACATGTTTAAATCCCATAACAACAGCCTGACATGAAATTGCTCACCCTCTCATTGCATCAGGGGACTTTTACTCGGGCAGATTTTGAATGCCTCATTGTTTAATAGGACAGGAAGTTTATTTTCTATGTAAATGAGGACTCTCTCCCCCACCCCCACCCCCACACCCACACCCTTTAGCTGCTTGGAAGACTGGTGTCTGGTTATCTCCAGTCTAGCTCCTTCTTCGCTGTTTCTTTCTGAGTAAGGCTTCTCTTAGCACCAAATGATAGGGTAAGAGCCACTCAGGGACAGGACAAATTCACATCTCCTGACAAGAAGTGGACTTTCTCAGCTGGGTGCCATGGCACATACCTTTTAGCCCAGCACTTGGGAGAGAGAGGCTGATTAGTTCTAGGCTGGCCAGAGCTACATAATGAAATCCAGTCTCAAAAAAGGAGCTGGGGAAGGGATACCGCTAAAGGTCTTCGTTTTAATCTAAACTGAAATTAGCACACACACACACACACACACAACACATGCACGCACACATACTTGCGCTGGCGAGAACACACATCCTCAAGCCCCTTCCTTTCCTTGGGAATTATTCAATAATAACCAGCTCACATTCCAGGCATCAGGCTGAGGACTCTAAAGTAAAATTATGCCAGACTAGCACTAGGATAAAGCCTACAGCTGAACCATGTTTATACCGTCATTACAGCAAATGTCTGAGAAGAAATTTCTAGAAAAGAAAACCCTCATGGCTCCCCACCTCCATACCATGCAGACAGACTCTTTAAAAGGCATCAGTATAATGATCCCCTGCCAAGAAACTGGCTGAGAGAGGCCCTCAACAAGAAAAAAGTTCAAAGGATATCTATGGTGGAGCTGGAGAGACAGCCCTGTAGTAAAAAGCACTTTTTGCTCTGATAGAAGACCCAGGTCAATTCCCAGCACTCATACTGAGGTTCCCAACCATCTGTTACTCCAATTCCAGGGGATCCAACACCCTCTTCTGGCCTGTTTGAGCACTGCAGGCATGTGGTGTAGACACAAATGCAGGCAAAACACCATACACATAAAAATAAGACCTAGTTAACAATTAGTCTAAAGTCATGAACACTGTCTTCTACACATTCCCAAGAGTCACCATGGTACCCAACAGCATATGTACAAGAGGTTTATTTCTTTAAAATCACAATAGTGCAGGCCTAGGGTGTAGTTCCTAGCATGCATGAAACCCTGGATTTGATCCTCAGGACCTCATACACTGGGAATGGTGCATTCCTGTAATCTCAGCCCAGAAGGGGGTGGTTAGATACTTGAAGGTCAGGAGTTCAAAGTCATCCTCAATTATGTAGTAAGTGTGAAGTCAGCCTCGGCTACTGAGACTCTTCAAACCAAGGAGATTATTACAACTGAACAAGAATTTTATGGCTGTGGGATTGTATACACAATGTGTGTGCTTTTTATCTGTACTTGCCCGGGTGCAATTAAGAAGAGGCCAGAGATCTGCCCTCCATCCTTCATTTCCATGAGCATATAACCTGCAGAGCGTTAGCCACAGCAGCAAACGCCTGAGTGTTCCAGGGCCTCCTCTAAGATTCTGGTTGAACTAAGCTGGCCTGGAATCTGCCCCATCCCCTTTTTAAAGCCCTCCAGGTGGTTATAGTATGTGTCCAGGTGGTTATAGTATGTGTCCAGATGGTTATAGTATGTGTCCAGGTAGTTATAGTATGTGTCCAGGTAGTTATAGTATGTGTCCAGGTAAGTATGTGTCTAAGTGGTTATAGTATGTGTCCAGATGGTTATATTATGTGTCTAGGTGGTTATAGTATGTGTCCAAGTGGTTTTAATATGTGTCTAGGTGGTTATAGTATGTGTCCAGGTGATTATAGTATGTGTCCAGGTAGTTATAGTATGTGTCTAGGTGTTATAGTATGTGTCTAGGTCCTTGTCTATAACTCTGAGTTAGACCCATCCTATTACATGACTACTTTCTATTAGTCCAAAAAATCAAGTCACAGGTGCTAGATCTTTTTTTTTTTTTTTTTGGTTTATTTTATGTGTGTGGGTATTTTGCCTGCATATATGTCTGTGCACAATGGTCATATATACTGCCTAAGGAAGCTAGATGAGAGCATTGAATTCCCTGGAAATGGAGTTACAGATGGTTGTGAGCCACCATGTTAGTGCTGGGAATTGAACCTGGGTCCTCTGGTAGAGCAACAATTGCTTTTAAGTCCTAGGCCGTCTCTCCATCCCTTCTTTGCAGAGTTGTAAGAAGGTACTAGTGCTTCACCTTCCTGTTCCTAACCCTGCTTCCACCCTAGATATCAGCATCTGGGATGTAGCCTCTGTGTCCACACTGTGGAAGAAAAAACAAAAAAACAAAACCATCTCCATAAAATGCTTTCAGGTGTAACAGAGTTTTAGTTGCTTCTTCATTCTCAATAAATGTTACTGTATTTGTATCACATCTAATCATTGTCACATATGAAGTGAGAGAAGCTGAGTTGGTTCAGTGGCTGCTCAGCTGGGTGCTTCCTGGGCACATCTGTGAGCTGGCTTCTTGAGTATCAGGTGCAAATCCATCTTGTAGAAATAACTTTGTCACTAATCTTCAGGAACGTTTGGGGCCTAACATACAGTTTTGCACATTCTAGGTGTTCAGCAAACTTTTAATAAAACTGAGAATATAAAGTCTGTAAATTTGGGGTACCTCCATAAGCTCATATGGTTCCAGAAATTTGAGTGACTGGGCTAAGACAAAGTTGTCCTGGCCCGGCGTTGGTGGCACACGCCTTTAATCCCAGCACTCTGGAGGCAGAGGCCGACGAATCTCTGTGAGTTCGAGGCCAGCCTGGTCTACAGAGTGAGTTCCAGGACAAAAAGAAAGAAAGAAAGAGAGAGAGAGAGAGAGAGAGAGAGAGAGAGAGAGAGAGAGAGAGAGAGAAGAAAAGTTAGTTGTCCTAGTGATTTGATTATGAAACATCACTCAGAAAGTATGGCACGTGGCAGAGCTGGCCAGGATGTGCAGGAGTGATCTGCAGACATGCCTCGGCCACTGTCTATCCCTCCTGCTTCACCCCTGTTTTCACCCTGGTGAACAGCATTTCATGTCACCGTCACCGCAGATGCAGGGTACAGAAGCCACCTTTCCTCCCAGAAAGAATTTAGTTGGTCCAGTTACAGAGCTAGCATTAGATGTGTCTCTCATGCACACAATAGGGGATTTTCTTAATTTGCAGAAGCACTCCTTTGGCCCCAGTTCTCATCATGCTCTGCCCCAGTCAGGTCTGCTTCTGGGTGGGGATAATAGACACTGGGCTGACACTTGTTAGTTTATATTCTTAGTATCTAGTTTAGTATGTTCTGATGATTTGTAGGACTGGCCTCTGCCCACTTTTCAGAATTGTCTTTGTCATTTTCTCCTGATCATTAAATATGAATTTTTAAATCAACATATTCTGTGGTAGTCTTTATTGAAATTTGGAACTGAGGAAAATTATAAATTTAATTTTCTTATTTCACAATACCTATTTTATTTAAATCTCTTTTAAAATCTCCTTTTATTGGAAATGGACTTTTTTTTTTCTCACATAATAGATTCTGGTTACAGTTTCCCCTCCCTCCACGCTGCCTCTCACTCTTTATCAAGATCCTACACAAGTTTGTTGCTAGGAGACTCATGGCCTTGGATGCTATTGTAGTCAGAATGTCTTCAGCTTGTTTATCTCAGCTTGTTCATCTTACATCCAATCATTTTTCTAAGCCTTTGTACTAAGTTAGCTTTTGGGTTTTTTGAAATGTTTTAAGGCTGCAACCACGTGATTGCAAAGAGTGATGTTTTATATTGATATAAAAGTTAAGACAGGTAATGGTCCAAAATATTAATGTCCCAGGACTGCTGTAACAAAGTTCCACAAACAAGGTGTCTAAAGCAACGTAAGTAGGTCAAGTGTCGTCACAGACACCTGTGATCTCAGCACTCACCAGGCTGAAGCAGGTTCATTGTGGGTTCAATTCCAGTGTGGGGCACAGAACATGAGCCTATCTCAAAAACAACAACAAAATAAAAAAGCAAGTCCAATCAGATGTATAATCAATCTCAGTTCTGGAGGCCAGAAGTCAACATGTCAGCAGGCTAATTCCTCCTGAAAGCTCTGAGCTCAGGTCTACTCCAAGCCTCCCTCTGGGCTTCCAGGAGTTGCCAGTAATCCTTGGCAATCACGCTAGTCTCTTGTAGATGCATCACTACAATTTCTGCCTCTATCTTCACATGGCTTTTTTCCCATGTGTCTATCTCCAAATCTCTCCCTCATAAGGCTGTCAGGCCTTGAGTTTTATGGCCTCATCTTGTCTTGACTACATCTTCCAAAACTTACTTAACAAACAAGGTCATATTCACAGATAGTGCCAGCAGTTGCTGGGACAGAGGCACAACCCCATACTGACACCCTCCCCACCTGAGAAGTCCCTTCATTCTCTCTAGGGGAACAAGTACGAGGTACAGTTGGGTTTTTAAAAATACAGAGAAAGACTTTCAAAGAAAGAATGAAAGTCAAGAGTGTGGGTGTGGGCTTCGGGGGAGTCACATCAAGTGTCAGCATTTGCCATATATACACACAAACACAAACACACATACACACACACAAACACGCACACACACACACACACACATTTATATACACACACCGTTTTGGCAGTTCTCAGTACATCTCAAAAGGTTGCTAAGAAACTTTTTTTTCTCTTTGGTAAGTGAGATTATAGGGTGGGATTATAATCTGATAAGGTAAACCAGAAGCCATTAGGGTTGCACAAGAGATTTAGGACATGTCCTTTACTGTAAATGAGGTTTCTGGTGAGATTCCTAGAAAATTGTAGGTTTACAGCTGGGAAAGGAGAATGGCCTTAAGCAAATGTTGCTAATTGTGTTGGAATTCTTGATCCTTAGTTCACAAGAAGCTTCAACATGGGTGAGGGGTCCCTTTCTCTTCCCATGTCCCCATAATTTTCTCTGTCTTTCTGTCCTTCTCAGTACCTGGGGATTAGGATGTCAACATATAGTACGGGAAGGTGCACACAGTCACAGCTTCCAGTGTTCTTGTCTCTGGCCAGACTGCATCTATAATTTGTGACCACATTTCAGTAAGTTCTATACATGTCTCTAACTCACATTCTGACCTCATCAGAAGGATCTTCCTCAGATGTGAGAAATGGTTATGAGCACTATTTTCAGTTGACTGCAGGCCTTTGGAGATGCATAATGTCCACCTTCACAGAATCACAGGGCCTTCCTGGTCCACCTAATCAGTATCGTTCCAGGCATGGCATTCAGAAGGAAGTCAAATTTGGCTCCAAATGCTTTTGGCACAAAGATCCAAAGGATCTTTGAAGTATGGCTGTCTACCAAGGCCATGTACCCAGAGCAGTGGTGAATTAGCTCATCTTTCACTCATCTAACAAATATGTACAGGGCCTGTTATGTGCCAGGCAACAGACCCAAGCCAGGGAGACAGACACCTGAGAGCTGCAGACCTGGCCCTCAGGAAGCCTACTAGTGGGTCCTGAAAAGGTCTAGGCAGATGGCTGGGCAGGGGCCTCAGGATTTCAGAGCTAAAGTACAAAGTCTTTATGATCCTAAAGAAGCAATATGTAAATGAAGGAGGGATTTGGGGTGGAGTGTGGGAGAGTGTTTTAAAAATAAGATTTAAATGAACACAGGCTTGCTTTGGCAGGACACACGCACAATAGCAGGCTCCCTCATGCTATCACACAAGCTGGACCCTCAGCAGAGAATTTTTATCTGCACAAGTGTCAACATCAACTCTCCTGCTTCCAATTACAGCGTTCTTAGCCTTACCCCACCCACCCTGCACTCAACAAACAAACAGCCCAAACCCGCTGCTGGGGCTGGAACCTCCACTGTGTGGATATCAAATCCCTCTCCCAAATTGCAGCAGACAAAATAGCTGAGGCCCAAGGTGTTTCCCCTCGGCCCAGGATACCCAGCCAGGGAAAGCAAATTGAGAAGCCTAAATCAAATGTTTTCAGCAGAACCAGGCCCTGGGGTGGGAGGGAGAGGCCTGTGCTTTAGGCTCTCAACCCATGCTGTTACTTCACGAGCCAAGACAAAGTCAATCCCAGGGAAGTTAATCTGCCCTGGATAGAGTAGGGACACTCCCTGAGGTACAGAGCCAGCTGTGGGCTCAGGGCACCCAGGCCCAGGAAGCTGGGCCTGATGAAGCCACAGGGCCCAAGAGGGAGTAGCTAGTCACCGAGGAAGAGAACTGTGTGCTTGGTTGCTGCCTCTTGATTGATCATATGTAAAGATAACTGTGTTTTAAAAGGTCTGTGGAGGCGGGATGTGGCAGGCACTAACCCCTGCACTGGGGAGGCAGAGACAGGTGGATCTCTGTGAGTTTCAAGCCAGCCTGGTCTACAGAGTTCCAGGACAGCCAGGGCTACTTGGTTTAAAAAAAAAAAAAAGAGTTAAAAAAAAAAGTATGGTTGGGGCAGGAGATGAGGCACTTACCCAGCATACACAAACCCCTGGATTTGATTTCCAGCATAGCATAAAATAGACATGGCACTTACCTATAATCCCAGCATGCAGGAAATAGAGGCAGAAAGATCAGAAGTTCAAGGTCATCTTTGGCTACATAGCCAATTCAAAGCCAGGGGCCAGCCTGGGCTACATAAGACCCTGCCTCAAACAAAACAAAACAAAAATCACAGCTGGTGCTGAGAAACAGATATTTGATGCTCTAGGCCAAGGAGGTCTCAAAAGTTTGAACCCCCTTGAGATGACAATATCCCTGCCCTTGTTAGCCATTCTGTCCCTCATCTCCTTGCCTTTCTCCATCCAGATACATGTATGTTTGTGTAACCCAGATGCATACTTTGTCATGCCCATGTGTGTACACCTACACACACATACATCAGTGTGCACACATTCACTCTCGTGCCTACATACACCCTCACACATATGAATCCTTCCTTTTCCTTATGAAAACATACACATTCATGGATGCACATTGACCCCCACTAATATACATACCTTTCTGTTTTTGTGTTGGTCATGTTAGACGGACACTGTTGGCAATTCTCTCTATGATCCCTGTGAGGCTATATGTAAAATGAAGGATTTGACCCTGTCTTCAATGACAACACAAAGCCTAGGACTTCTCACAGGACTGCGTTTCTGTTTAGACTGCTGACAGTCTAGCTCGCAGGCTGTGCACTGGTCACCTGGAGAAAGCACAGCGGCTCAGTGACCACAGCTGAGTCACATGGCCTTTCTCAGTCTCAGTTTCTCAAGCAGAAAAAGAGGTGAGGGGACCTGCCTCGTGGAGGCAGGAAGGTGGCCTCAGTCAATGAAGTGACACACACCGGCAGTGTTCAGGAGAAAGCATATCGGCTCCCAGTTTGCAGGACCCTGGGATTGGGAGCTTATGGCATTGAAGGCCCAAAACACTAGGGACAGTTTGTGTTGTATCTATTCCAAGGCTCATGTTACAAGCTATCTAGGCACCCCATCCCTCTCCCTTTGCAAAGTCTGGTTAACTGGAGCATTTCCAGAGACCTGAGAAAGAGACTGTTTAATCAATTTCTAATGTCACTGGAACTGTAGGTTTTCATGTTCAAAGCTACAAAGACAGCTGTGGAAAAACAGAAGAAAGAGGGGCTACGGGGAAGGAGACCAAAGAGGCAAACCCTGAAAGGGCTCCCAGGACTGCTGCCTGTAGTATCTGGACCAATGCTGATGGGCACAAAGGGAAAGAAGAGCCACCAAACCAGCTCTTGGCAGAAGCCCCGAGAGCCGCCCGAGGGCTGAAGCCGACAGCAGACTTTTCCCCGAGTTACCATGGCTTCCTTCTGGAGCTAACCTGGTACAGTGGCTGAGGCATGGAAACATGGAAACAACATCTGAGTTCTCTTCCCACCAACCATCTCTGGGCTTCAGTTTCTCTGTCTGGAAGGTGACAAGTTCAGCAAAGTTAGACAAGCCCTCGTCTGTGAGGACAAAATAAAAATGTAATTTTGTGAATGCACGACACCACACTGCACACTTGCCATCTCAATCCTTAACACAACTCTAGAGATGGCCATTGTCACAGTCACTTTACCTAAGAGAATGAGAGATAGGGCAAGCCCCAGATCTGGGGTAGGGTGAGGATTTGAACTCAGGACTGTTGGTCTCTTTGCCCCAGGGCTAGCCTGCTGAGGAAGGACACGTCTGAATCTCCTGTCCCTTTGTGTTGGCCTCTTGTGTGTCTTCTGTAGGCAGGGAAAGGAGAGTCCCAATATTGTGTCACCATCCATATCTTCTCCTGTTTCCATGCCTCAGGCTCCCGCCCTGGTCCCAGGACAGAGCTGGGAGTAAATATCCTGAGGTATCCCTGGGAAGACAACTGGAAGGCAGGGCTAAGCTGGGGGCCTGTGAACCCATGAGGAGGCAGTGATGAAAGGCCTGTATTTCCCCCTTTTGAGAAACACTTTGGCATCGTACAAGTCTGGGGAGGGGCAGGAGGAACTTGGCAGGGATCTGGTTATCAGCCATCTGGAGGAACACTAGAAAAGCCATCTGGAATTGTGAACACTAGAAAAGCCACTGCCCTTTCCCTTTAGCCCTGTTCCCTGTCTGTGGTCACAGCCCTCTGTGCACGGGAGGCTCGGCTGCCCTACTCTGGTCTGATGGGGAAATTCAAAGAGAAATGCCATTCTGAATCCCAAAACAGGCTGGGACTTCCCACCACCATGCAATTTGGCAGCCTTTAGTCTCATGGGACCAAATGAGCTATGATTACACAGCCGCCTGCCCACCCGGAAGCAGGTCTCACGTCATTGCATCAAAGGGGTGACATCCCAATCCAGGTCATCATTGCTAAGTAGCTCCAGTGTGTCAGGGAAAGTGCTCATTTGCATACTCTTGCTTCATCTACTACTGCTTGGGAACCACTACTCACAACCATCTCCACAGGATGTCTGAGACTGCCAGAGTTAATGGAGCCACAAGAGTGGTAATGATGGAGCCTGGTCCAGGGATCTGAGGTCAGAGCCAAGGCAGCTACTCCATAGCCATGCCTCACCTGTTACCTCGTGCTGATGTCTCAAAAGACACCTGAATGCCATTCAAACAGAAATGACTCACATCCAGGCTATCACCCCATGCCCTGCTCTCCCTTTGAATTGGGGACCTCAACAGAGATAGCCTCACAAGGTTCCACCCTCCCCTTGAATTGGCCTTGTTCACCCACGGATGAGTCAGCTGGAATTTTTGGACATTGAAGGTTCAGTGGCTACAGTACCAGGAGCTGTCAGGAGGCTGGAATGGCTGGAATGCGGCTCTGTGGGCTCCAGCCTTCACCCCCATCCCCCCAGGCTCCAAGAGGTTTGGAAGGTAAAAGTCAATGTTTTCCAAGGGTTTGAGGATGGCAGGTGCATGTTAAGACGAAGACAAAGACTGATTCTTCCAGGCGGCCCGCACAGCTTCCCATCCCACCCACACATATCCGTGTTCCAGGTCCAGATGCTCGGAGCCCTGGGCGCCAGTGATGGGCAAAGAGCCACTGATTAGACAGTCACAGTTTAAAAACATGTCCCAGGCTCTTAAAAGATGGAACTCTTGACTTTGTATGACTGTGACTTAACCTTGCAAGGTGTTTTTCTCCTCTCTCTCTCTTTCTCTCTCTCTCTCTCTCTCTCTCTCTCTCTCTCTCTCTCTCTCTCTCTTTCTCTCTCTCTCTGTCTTCTGTCTCTCTCCTTCCATCTCTCTAGAGAGAGGTTCCAAAGATACATGGATGTGCTTTTGAGAGCAGGCGACCAGCATGGTGAAAACAATCCAGGGCTGTGTTGGAGAGTGGGGGTAGGAGCCGCCCCAGAATGAGATTGAACCTGTAGAGCTACCTGCTGGCTGAAGTTGTCACCCACAGAGCACATCATGTATCTCTGCCTGGCCGCCTTACCTGATGCCATCTCACTGCCAGGAAACAAGTTTCCCAAAGCTTATTTCAGTGCCAGTCCCTTGGAAGACACATTCGAGGCATGGGCATTCCCAGACCCTGAGCAAGCCTTGTGGCATACAGCCTGTCCCCGAAGGAGCTAGAGCTGAAGGTGGAACTGTTTGATCAGGCTCTTCTGGAAGCTCCAGCCCACAGATGTTGTCTTGATTACCTATCAGAATGAACAATGGCAGAATTCACCCAAGGCTTTGTCCACACGGGGCACTGGAGAGAAAAACTTCTGGCCGGACTATCTGTCTCTGTCTGCCTCATCCTCCTTACCTCACCATCTCTGCCTTTCATCTTTAAAGATGGCTGCAGTTACAGACTCTCAGAGCTGGGAAGGACCTCCAAAGGCCTCAGAACTTACCGCCATCCTTTGTAGATAAGGGACATGCTACTCAGAGATTGTGACTCAGCCGTGGCCACATAGCCAGTGCAAGAACCAGCTGGGACCAGATCATAGACTCGGCCTCCCAGGCTGGAGCTTTTCAGTCTCCCAGCTACCTCTCAGAACATGCCGAATTATTCCTACAGTCATCTAATAGAGCAAGAGGCCATGGCAGGCACTGGAGTCTTAGCCTCCCCTCTCTACCAGAGAGACAAGAGAGCCTATTCCAGACAAGCCATCTTCTCAGCCATGGGATGTCTTATACTGTCTGTGCTCAGGAGGACAGAGACAGGCCCTCAGAATTGTCATTTGCCTTCTTTCCATGGGAACAACTGTCCCAACTTAGCTTCAGACTTGTGGTCTCCAGATCAACCCTTCCTGACCAGCCTCAAGGCAGGGTGGCTTGTTCTCCAGAGCTACTTCATATCCATTCTGGTAGAGTGGAATTATTCCCACTCCCGTCCTATAGTTTCTTCCTAACATGTAGAATTCACTCAGCTGTCATTTCAGAGCCCATGTCTTTCCAAAAAGGCCTTGAAGGAACTTGGGCTGTAACTCAGAAAGAGTTCCCTGTTGGCCTAGTGCCTGGGGTCCCCTCAATGAAATCACTCCTGGGAGCACACAGGGGTCACATATGAGTAGCTAGCCATCACATCCTAAGGATAAGCACCCCGGAAGGAGGGGCCCGAGGAACCCCTCAGCAAGGAATGCTTACCACAAGGATAGCCCAGAGCCTAACAGCAAGGCCCAGAGGGAAGAGAGCTCCATAGACATCCATGGGGACAAGAGGAACTCAGGAGGAGGGCAACAGCAGGGGGATAAACCCCCAGGGTCAGCTCCAGGGCAGGGCCTGGTTTTGAACTGGAAGGGCACAGTATGAGCCCAACTGAGAGGCATTAGTCAGCACCGAAGCTTATGAAAGGAGGAATTGTCAGGGGCCCTTACTCACTGGGCCAACTGGGTCATCCCTAGAGCCTGGGGACCCAAGTTGGAGAGGGCAGCAGGGACTCTGGTCACTACCCAGGTTGAATGACAGGGACCACGAGGACCAAGTGCGGGGGCCCTGCCTGGCTTCAGTGGCCTGTGAGTCACAGCCCTCAGCTGAGTTTCTTCTTTGTCCACAGGTCATGGCACAAGGAGGCTGGAACTCTAGTGGGAAGTCTGACAAGACCTTGGGCTGGTTTACAGGCACCTGCCAGCAGTGTCAGCTGCTCAACTGTGGCCCCCATCACAAAGCCACAAATTCTAGCCACCCCAGGGAGTCCTCTGCCTCCTCCTAAGCCTCCATGGGCAGATTTTCAGTCATTCAGTGGGTTGCTTTTTCCCAGGTCATCCTTTGCAGAAGTAATGTATTGAATATTATTCATGCTCTAAAAAGAATGAAATTCTGGCACAGGTTACATTAATGAACTTGAGGGCACCAACCTAAGTGAAATAAGTCAGACACAAAAGGACATGAACTGTATGGTCCTGTTAACATGAGATACCCTGAGTGGCCCAAATAACAGGGGCAGAAAGAACAACTGTTCCCAGGGACTACGAGAGGAGGACTCAGTGTTTGGTGTCAGTTGGAGAAGATGAAGAAGTCCTGGAGATGGCTGGTGGCAATGGCTACAGAAGAATATGGATGTATTCATGGCTCCAAACTGTACACTTAAAAATGACTGTCACATGGATGGGGGCAACTCAGTTGGTAAAACACAGACATAAGACCCACACAAAAGCTTGGCATGGTGGAACACTCCTGTAGTCCCAGTTCTGGGGGTACAGACAGTAAGATCCCTGAAGCTTGCTGGACAGCCAGTCTAGCTGTAAGCCTAAGGTTCTGAGAGTCCCTAGCTCAAAAAATGAGGTGGCGCGTTGGAGAGATGGCTCAGCAGTTAGGAGCACTTACTGCCTTTGTAGAGGACACAGGTTTGATGATAAAGCACCAACACCAGCTGCCTCACAACTGCCTGTAGCTCCAGTTCCAGGGGCACCATGCCCTCTGGCCTCCTGGGGTACTCAGAAACTCATGAGAGCGCACGTGCTGTGATTTGAATAGGAATGGACTCCGTAGAATCAGGTGTTTGAATGCTTGAGCACAGGGAGTGACACTATTAGTGTGGTCTTGCTGAAAGTGTTACTGTGGGGGTGGGCTTCGAGACCTCACACGCTTAAGCTATGCCTAGTGTGATAGATAGGTCACTTCCTGTTGCCTGCAAGTCAAGATGTAGGACTCTCAGTTCCTTCTTCAGCATCATCTCTGCCTGCACACTGTCTTGTAGCACCATGACAATGGTGGACTAAACCTCCGAACGGTAAGCCAGTCCCAATTAAATGTTGAGAGTCCCAATTAAGAGTTGCTGTAGTCATGGAGTCTCTTCATAGCAATAGAAACCCTAAGACCTGTATGCACACAAATAACAAATCTTTAAAATATGGAGAATGATTGAGGGAGACACCCAACCTTAACCTCCAGCTACATCACATATGTGTACATACACACATGTACACACACAGCTGACTCTAATGGAAAATTGTATGTATATTTTACCTCAACAAAACCAATGATTCAATTCAATTATTCAACTAGTATGTAGACGAGCACGGAAGCAGGCATGCTCAAAACCACAGCTCGTGGGTTGGAAATGTAAGTCCAGTCTTGAATTAGCATACGCAAGGCTCTGACTTTGAGACTCAAAAACCAACAAAAAACTACCTTATTATTAACAGTTGGGGATATTTCTGGTCAAATCTTCTAATGGTTCTAGTGGATCCATATAGCCCAAGGACAGGAAGATGACAGACTCTGTTGCTAGCTATGCTCCTCATCTCTGACTCTTTGAAGGACATAGTCATAACTGCATCTTCAGGTGCCAGGCAGAAGGTCATGACAAGGTCACGGCAAGGCATAAACTATCGAAGCCTTCCGTGATGCCTCAGACATGTCTGGCTTAGCGCTAAGGCCTCTACAAGAGTGAACTCACTTAATCCTCACACCAGAGCCAGGAGGAAGGTGCATTTTTATGTCCACTTCAAAGTCCATCTCAACGGCAGACTCAGGAGCTCCCCAGGTCACATGGTGGGAAGAAGGTAGAACAGGGATGGACAGTTAGGTCACACTGCTGAATGACAGCAGTACCCTGCCCGGCCCTACGTGCTGGCCTCCTACAGATGAGGAGGTGGCTTCCCTGTCAGTAGTACTAGAAGAGAGCTTGGCTTGGTCCCCTCCAAGCCGCAGAACACAGGAGATATTCAGCAACTGTTGAGAAGGAGCAGTTGTCGTCCATTCTCCTGAACTCCCCCACAGCCCTGGCAGGTAGTCACCTGCGTTTAGTCACCTGCACAGCAGTTGAGATGGAGTGGCTTTCTCCAGGTCACATGGTTCCAGTGTCCTCTGAGCTCACTCCCAGTCCTTTCTAATTCTATCACCAAGACCTTGGCTGTCTGCTGCTAAAGGACAGGGATGTTAATTGGAAAGAGGGACCTTTGACTCATTACCAGCAATAATAATTACAGCTATACTCATTGTGATCTTTCATTTGTGCAATCCCACATCCTTAGCACTGATGAAGTAGCTGCCATCATCTCTAATGGACCATTGCACAGAGAAGTTGCATAACTTCCCCAACATTGCACAGCTAAGGACCATAGCAGGCATTTGGGTTTTGTCTGATTCCAGATTGTGAGTCATGTGTTGCAAAGAATCCCAGGCCCACGTTGCATCGTCTGGGAAACCCAAGGAGACTCATGGGTGAGCTGTGTGTTGATGAGGAAGGGAGCTCCAGGAAGTGTCCCTTAATTAGTCCCTCCTCTGGTCAGAGAACACTCCCGAGCCCCACCTGTGTGGTCCCAGGACACAGCAGGAACAAGATGGGCCCTCTGTGACCCCAGGAAGCCACAGATTTAATATAGGGCCATACAAGAAAAGTATCACTGTTTGATGGTTTTGTTGGTGCAGAAGTTGTTGTCAGTCTTTAGTGCTAACGGGTAGGGGCTGGGGAAAGCTGCCCACAAGGCTGACATTTCATGGACTCAAGAGCTGATGGGAATTGGAGCAGAAATGAAGAACTTCTCAGGGCAGGGCACAGCCTGCATAGGGGCTGGTCTCCGGCTGGGACGCCTGGACTGCTGACTCAGCTAGAGAGATCAAGAGAGGAACCAGGCCGTTGATGGAGGGATGAGTGGGAATGTGGGCAGTGCTAGCCTGCCCAGAGCCTAGGTCCTCCCATATACATATAGGAATCTCACCGTCGTTCCGAAAAAGGCAATTAGTCCAAGTCCCCATGCCAGTATGCACTGGACCCACCAGGCCAAAGAGTCTACTCAACTGTCCCCAGCGGACCCTCTTGCAGAAATCCTCAGATCATCACAGCTGAGGAAGGAAGGGAGTCTCTTTCCCCAACCACCCCCCTTTCTGCTCAGTAGGATGCACCCAACAGCCCTTGGGTCTCTGGATTGCCAGGCAGTGCTGTGTGACATAATCCAATTAAAGAGATCAGCAAAGAAAGGCTCAAGGTCAGTGCTGAGAGCCCAGTGACTATCGTCATCCTTGTTGTAACTGTAAGCAGGGCTCGGGACTCCCTTTCCGGGCTCCCCCAGCATCTGCTGAGCCGTGGGAGAGCACTGGTGGTGATGGTATAGGACCTGACATGCTCTCACTCTTAAAGGACTTGTGATCTAGAAGGGAAGCAGTTGCTTAGTGACTGTAGCAGCCAAGGAAGCAAGACAGACTTGGGGAGGCAGCAGATGGCCTGGAGTGGATGACCTCAGAAAGCCTCTTCAGAAGCTGTAGTGGGACTGGGGGGTGGGGGTGGGGACACTCTTCAGAAGGTCTGTTTAGGTGTACCTCAGGGCCGAAGCCAATGAAGCTGATGCTGTGCAAATTAGTGACTGTCATACCCATAAGGCTGAAGAGGCTCTGTGCCCAAGGGTAAGAGACCCACGGGCTATACACAAACCTAATCATGGCACAATACATATACCAGGCAACAAACCCTTCCAACAGCATGTCTTTGGGATTCTTTCCCAATTATAAAAGTACACACACACACACACACA